>NW_019646537.1:0-66493 GCF_002806865.2 Cucurbita pepo subsp. pepo
CATTGGTTAAATAAAGTTGAAAAATTAGAGAGAGATTTTTGTGACGAAAATGGACAAAGCATGATCCGTATTTTTTTAATATATATATATATATATATATATATTTTTTTTTTTCATTTTCGTTTTTTCTTGAAATTAATGTAAATTGTTATATAAAATTCAATTAGTTAATTAATTATATATATATATATATATATAGTACACGATATGTGTACTCCTTGCACGATGCAGACCTGAGTCATCGGCCAGTAAATCAAGGATCAATTGACTTCAGTACTTCTTCTCAGTTTCTACTCGAGTACCCGCCTCGTTAGTCGTCACTCAGTACAACATAATACAGTCTTCGTATAGTACAGTTGACGACTCCACATCCACATCCTCCATACAATACATTCTTCAATCTTTAGTTGGCAACTTGTCCTCGCATAGTCGCTCTCTTCAGTTGGTGCCTTCCTTCCACAGTTATCCTCCTCGCACTAGGGGTGTACATCCTCGACTAGTGCATCAAAGCCTGTATCTCAATTCTTCTTCCTTCAACACTTATCCTTCTCGCAATGCACTCTAAAGGTTGAGTTGAGTCGGATTTATTATTTAATAAGGATTGTTTGAGTTGAAAATAGTACAACCCGAACAATTAGATTAGGTCGAAAAACTGTTCCAATCCGATCCAGTCCAATCTACTAGCACCTCTATAGACTATGATTTTGTAAATATATGTTATATGTTATTTAATTAAAATTAATGTTATATTACGATTTAATATTTTGTGTATATATATAATCAAAATTAAACTATTATTCTAATTATTATTAAAATTAATGTTATACATTATATACTTTTATTTAAATCTAATACATTTAACCATTTTTAGAATAAAACTATTTAAAATGAGTTATTAATATATATATAATTATAATACGACAAAGTTGTCACGGGCACGACGTGATGGGCCGGTTTCCTTAGAATGAAAAACGTGTGTGGGCCCCACCTCTATCTTTTGTTATTTTGAAACGTGGCATTTATCGGTCGATTTTATTGTCGTTATATATTATATAATTCCAATATATTTTTTTTTATTTAACCAATGAGTGGAGGACGTGTGGGGATGGAAAAAAACTTTATTTAATTTTTTTAATAAGAGAAAAAAAAGGGAAAATAATATTTATGGAATAAAATTTGAAATTTATGCTTTAAAAAAGAATCTAAAATATAAACTTAATATTTTAAAATCAACCATAGTCAAAATTATGTTTGTTATTAATTAATATAATACGAAACAAAATTTGATAGTTCATACTTAAATAATAGAACGGATAAAAAATATTGGGTGCAGGTTAAATAGTTTTAGAGTACTCGTTGTACAAAAAAAGTTTGAATAAAATATTTTAAAATATTAGTCCTTATCGAAAAAGTCTCATTGCCTTTTTAGTTCGTATTTTTTCTTTTTCAAATATTATTATGTTATATTATATATATATATATATATATATATATATATATATATATATATATATATATATATATATATAATTAAAGTTTACGACAAGAACTTAAGAGAGTTTTAATTCAATAACTCGAACAACCTGACTACCCAACCCAAACCGTAAAGGTTAGGTTGAACTAGTTTTTTACCTCATCAATTTGGGTGGGATTGAATTTTTGGAGTCGGAAAAATTCAGTTTGGATCGACTAATTTTGAGTTGGTCCAAAAAATTCTCCCAATCCAACTTGTATACACCCGAGCTTCTATAATTGTTATGAAGATGAAGATCACTTGATGTGATGTATTATAACTTATGAATGTTTGATATTTGAGTTTTATGAAATCTTAGTTATTAATATGACGTGTATTGTAGATACATAGAAGGTTTAAAAATAAGTAAGAAAAATTGAACTACTCGACTACCAAACCCCAACCCAACCTGAAAATAGAGGGTCGGGTTGTGAGTATTCAGTTCATGCAGGTAGCCAACCCAACTCATGTACACCACTACAAGAACGTCGCCAAACGACCGATATAAAAAAATTGAAAAGACTTAAAAGCATAAAGGTTCAAGACAACAAATCCTATCTTATAAAATAGGATTATCCTTTTAGTTTAGGTATAGTTGAGATTAGAATAAGCCAAAGTCCCTTATAAAATGACCTTTGGCAATAGGTGAACTCTCTCTTTGCTTGAAATTGTAACAATGTCTTCTATTGGAGATCTATTCATCTAGTTTATAAAAGTACTAAGAACAATATATATTGGTATTCTAAAGCATTGTAGTAGGTAAAATCATCCATCTTTATGCTACATACTCAAACTCAAACGTGTACCTCGAAGAACTTTAAATAGGGTTAGGCTCACGAAGCCGAACACGCCCTAAAATCAATTCAAACTCAAACGTCCCTACCAATCCAAGTATAACCTCTTTGGTAACGGTTTAAGCTCACCGCTAGCATATATTATCCTCTTTGGACTTTTCCTTCTAGGCATCCCCTCAAGGTTTTAAAACGTGTCTGCTAGGGAGAGGTTTCCACGTCCTGGTAAAGAATGCTCCGTTTCCCTCTCCAAACAATGTAGGATCTTACATCCTCTCTCTTCCCTTTGCTCATTGTGTGCACGCTTAATGAGCAATGTGCAATCATGTCCACGTCATGTGCATTCCACTCGAAATATTAGCAAATGTCATGTTCACCTTTGGCATTATCATACTTTAGAGAATATAAAGTCTCCCAAGGAAACATTCCTTTCCGCCAAGAAGAGGTTCCTCCACATGGAACCCAATTCCAAATTGCTTCTTAATCAACAGAAAGAAACAAGGAAAGGATCATAGAAATATAATGAAGGCACGTAGGAATCAAGAAAAGATCTCACAATCTCGACTTTTGGTACATATAGAATAAAATTACTACTCACACTTGAAACGTGTAACAATTCTTCTACTTGTACCAATGTGCCATTTTCCCTAATCCTTACCCACCAGACAACATCTAACTCGAGCATTGAGTAGGCTATATAGAAACCATAATTTAGACATGTTGGCCTTAGAGCATGATGATGTATTCTTGCAATTCAACAAAAAAATCTGCTTAAAATGATCAAAGAAAATAGAAAATCGAAAATCAAATATTAGAAATCAAATGTGTTGCCAAATAAACAGTAACCTCAATTCTTGGGCTGTGAATTGGCATGTTAATTCTCTGAAATTTTGACTGTGGGCCCATCATCGATATCCCTTCTTCTCCTTGATATTACCTCAGACGCCCAAGATCGTCCCAGCTCGGTCTGAAACTTCCCTACGTGCTTAATGGAATAAGTAGGGTTCTACAAGTGGAATAAGAAATGACCAACACAAGAAACCCAGGACTAATTTAAATTAATTTTGAAATGTACAGTTTACTACTTAAGAACAGAAAGATGGCTTACTTTGGTAACTAGTATGGGGTTTACATAAATGTCACTTGATTTGTCAAAAAGAAAAGAAAAAAAGAAACATATTTAGTATGTCGACCGATAATGGGGTTGGCCCCATTGGGGTCTAAATCGTATGGTTTAGATCACAATAGCTGAATAGACAGACAGGAAAGGCTGGACAAGAACAAGTATTCGTGTTCGTTATACCTCTTTTATGAGATACTACTTTTACACAAAACAGCATTGATCATTTAATTTGTCAAAAGAAATAAATTAGCAAAGAAGTGACTTAGTGTGTGTTTGGCATGTCCTTTAAATTGCTTATTGGGATAAGAAGTGCTTTTGACCAACCAAAAGTATCCAAATTTTCGATACTTAAAAGTGGTTCAGAAGCTTCCAAAAATAGATAAAAAAGCAGCTAGAGCACTTTTAGAGTAAGGATTACACAAATTTTCAAGTGCTTATAAAATAAATGTTTCACTTCAAAACACTTTTTTTAAAAAAACATGCCAAACATACACCAAATAAAAGACCAAAGAAGAGAAATAAATGTACCCGCAGTTGACCGAAAAAACTCATCCAAATCCTTTCCTTGTTCTGCACACAGACAAATAACTTGGATTACCATCATCAGTTGTAGTACTTGGCGTAGTAAAAGATTTTAATAAGACGAGTTATTTAAGACAAGAATGAACTAATGACCCTACTGAAAGTTTCAGGGGAAATATTAATTCCAAGAATTAAGTCAGTCCAGTTGGAAGGTACAAAAAAAGTTAAAACCAGAGGGTCATCTGAAAGATGCTGTGAAACCAAGATTAGAAGGTTTAGATGCATCAGCCACCTGTCTGTGATATTAGCATGTGACATTCTTCAGAACATAAATGAAAGAAACAAAAATATTGTGAAGACTGAAATATTTGTGATACTCATTTACTGATTATGGTGGGTAAGAAATTTATTGGCCGGTGAAGGTACAAGTTTTTTTTTTTTTTTTTTTTTTCTTAGAAACAATTTTATTGATGTTTGAAATTTACAAAAAGGATGTGTTTTCCATGATATTTTAAAAAAACCTTTCCAATTTACAATGAGGGAGGTATGACTATAGGAAGCAAAAATATTAAACAATTTAACCCAGATATAGCGTGGTAAACAATATTGTCGAAGAGCATAGTATAAGCTTGTGCCTTCTGTGTGAATACTCTTTAATTTCTCTCTTTTCACATATCCAAAAGAAAGTCATAATGAGATTTTTCCATAGCAAGACTTTTGCATTCTTGAAGGGGTGGTATGTCAAGGCCATGTCCAATAAATCTATTACCTTCCTGAGAAAAGTGAGATGTCATCCGTAGCTATTGAAGATCCTTTTCAGAAATTTTAAGCGCATGTGCATGGCATAAATGAATGGTTTTGTGATTTCTTATCTTTCTTGCATAGTGGGCAGCAACTTTGGAACTAGAGTCATATAGGCATTCTTTTTTTTCTTTTTTTTTTTTTTTTAGATTTTCAATCGTGCTAATGGTTTTATGCGTTATTTCAAAACAAGAACTTCGTCCTTTTAAGGTAATTTCCTTTCCATACTGTCTTTGCTAGCGTGAAGTTTATTGCATCTACTTCTTTCCCTATGTTCATCATCAAAGATTTTGTAGAGAAGACCCCGTCATGGCTAGAAAGCAATGTCAATGAATCTACTTCTTTAGACAATGCAACTGAGGCGAGGTCAAGTCTTAATTCATCTCATTTCGTAGTTTCGTTATCCTTTAGGTTCCTACCAAGCCTTAGGTCCTAGAATTTGTTGACATCATTGCATATTTATTGGATCGTGACCATTTTGCTATGAGAGAGTCTATACAGAAGTGGATACCGCAAGACTAGCATGATGTTTCCAATCGAGGGATCGGTCCAAAAGATGTGCTTCCTCCATCACCCACCCTATGGCAAATTCGGCTAGTGATGGGGTTTTGGTGTTTTTCCATGGCCCCTTTTTAGAAGAAGAAGGGGATCAATTTGTATATGATGTAGGAGTATATTTGACATTTATAAGTTTTCTTCACAATGCGCTTTCTTCGTGATTATATCTCCATATCCATTTGGCGAGAAGATCTTTATTCTTCTCCTTTATCGAAAATAGACCAAGTCCTACCTTTTCTGCTAGGAGGTTTATGGTATTCCATCGGATAAGGTGTGGACCATCTTTCCACAAATAGTTTTTGATCTTTCTATATTCGTAGCCACTTTTTTGTGGAATTTCAAATAGAGACATATAATAAGTGGAGAGGTTGGACAACGTGGCTTGTATTAGGGAGAGCCTTCTCCCTTTAGAAGTGTAGCATGATGACCATGTGGATAATCTTATTTCTATATTTTAAATAATGGTTTTCCAGAATGAGAAGGATTGTGGTCCCTTTTAAGGGTAATTCTAGATACATATTCGTTCATTAACCCATTTTACAGCCGTATCTCCTGCAAGGTCATTGATAATTTTTGTGCTAACATATAGCCCATAATCTTTATTTTTTTGGAGATATTTTGTCCGGAGAAACTTTTAAGGTTTTTACTGTCTCAATCATGTTTTTTTGGAGGAGACATCTGACAAATCAGAGAAGGAGAAACTTTTAAGGTTTTTACTGTCTCAATCATATTTTTTTTGGAGGAGACATCTGACAAATCAGAGAAGAAGATTGCATTGTCTGCAGATTGAAGGTGGTTGATGCTTAAGTCTTCGCTTCCAACTTAAAAGCCCTTTATTTACCCTTTGTATTCGGCCTTTCTATACTTCAAAGAACAAAACAAAACGTCCAATTGATCTTACTAAGATTCTTGTTAGTTTCACAAATGTAGGAAAGAAAATCTGCTTTTCTCCTTTTTTCATGTTATTCTTGATGGATGCAGTTTATGAGATGAACCAGCTATAAATATGAAGGGAAAAGAGCACAAAATCATCCTCTTAATTTACCCAACTTTCAGTGGTTAAGCAAGTTTCTTAAATGAATTATGTTTCAATTATGTATCACTAAGTTTCCACGATACATACTTGCAAGCATTTAAACTAATCATGGCCCTCGCCAATAGGATTTAAAGACTTCAACAAACCGCTGTTACTTTGCATACAAATGTCATAACAAAATTTGTAGTTTCCTCTCATATTTAACCTTTCAAATTTGACATATACTATCCATTAAAGAAAGCAGCTGCTTTTGAGAAATATGTCAAACAAGAAAAAATGTGTTAATAGATGTCAGGAAAAGAAGACTAACCACTTTCATATTCCAAAGCTTGAAGAATCATCTCCACCTGTAGAAAACCATGAAAAAGTAAATAAAGGTTAACCGTGATGAGCATCAAACAAGAACTTCTTTGCTATCAAGCGTAATTATCAAATACGCCTACCATGTGTACTTCCTCGTCACACTGTTAAATACATTTCAACGATCCTCACGTGGGAAAATAAAAATATCTTATCGTACCCTATTTCTCTCGCAAAATTTTTCATGAACCAACAACTGCCACAGCTGCCAGCTACATTTTTTTATCCATTATAGGCTATGAGCTAACTTCACAGTCTACTGCCAATAATAATCAGCTAAGGTAGATGAGAATTTATTTATCTTAGCATTTCCATTTTTAGAATTTATATATTGATAAATAATTTTGATTATAAATGATATAATTATTGTGTCGAACGCATATAGCATATGTGCAAGATGCTTGTTTGAAAGAACAACAGAAAAAAAAAACATCATTGGTGTCAAGAAGAGAAAAAACATAGCAAGTATTAAGCATCGAGCTTACTTTCGTAACTTTCTAAGCTTACGTAGCTGACCTTATCAAGATCCTTCACAATTTTAGCTTCTGGTGAACTGTTATTTTCATACTCCATCCACAATTCACCTATTTCCTTGGCTGCAATTTTCACACATATTTTTATAAGAAAAAAGGTGTTGACAGACAAACCATGATGCATGCAGGAAAAATGTATCCTGACCCCTAGAATCTCAAAATAAATGACTGAATGGCATACCTCTTGAACCACCAAGCACTTTGCACATGTGGTCTAATGCTTCTTGTTCTCGTCTACTCTTTTCCAACTTTGAAACCCCATCAAATGGGGTAATGTCACCAACAATTGCTGTTCAAATGATATGCAAGTCATTGAAATTTTTTATTTAATAGCAGCACTCCCAACAATTCAAGATGAATATGGTTGGATGCCTACATAGATTGACTTCTAATCCTTTTCAAGGCTATATATTTATCTCGCCTTTCAATGTTACACTTTTGGAGAAATTATCAAACTAGAAGAAATAAAATTGGAGTTCAAAGAAAAATTAATCCCAAGAACATGAAGTTTGTTTCAGACAAATATCTAGGCAATATTGATATCGTTCTAATCCAACATTAGACAAAAGATGTTATCGCTGTCTCTTGTAAGGCTAATTAAGTCCAAATGACATTGAAACATAAAACAATAAAGGAAGGACAAGAAATTATAACTCACCTTCTGCAATGTCATGTACAATTGCCATTTTTATACACCTGAAGATATACATAAATATAGCATCAAAACACCTTCCACACAACAGTACAAGGGGCCGAAAACAATGACAATGATGAAGAGTGAAACATAATCATAAGAGCTGATCATAAAATGTTAGGAATAACAAACTTGTCTCTATCGATGCCCGGAATATCCGAACTAATGAGCGCCATTACTCCCATTCGGTACATATGATCTGCTATGGATTCGGGATCCTTGACTCTTCTACGAACCCAGCCAGTTCTTTTCGTAGTCTAATTCAGATTGAAATAAAATGGCATGATCAAACAACACTTGAAAACTGGAAAATAAATAACATAAACCAGATTTCCGTTTAGTTTATTGACAATCAAGCTATAAATGAATAGGAGAAATACAGACCCCAACCTTTAAACAGGAAAATGGGAATGAACATCATCCATTACTCGAGAAATACAGAAAAATCGACAATACTCGCCCTAGATATTCATCCAAACACAGAGCAAAGAAACCATAGATAAATTGGTTAATGCTTTAAATCCATCAAACAACTTGAAACTCTGGTTCCATTTTTGTATCCCTTTCCCTCACATTTCTAGCGAGGAAACCACCCATCAAACAACTTGAAACTAGAAAATGCATTGTTTGAATGGCAGCATTTAAGGTTACCTTGAGGCGCTGACAGAGGGTGAGAAAATCAATAGCCGAAGAAGCTGAAGCTGCTATGTCGGAGGAAGGAGGAGGGTTAAGAGCAGCGCCGCCGTCGACGGGCGTCGAGGAGGAAGGAGCTTCTTCAGTTGCCATAAACGAAGGAGAGCACAAGAGAGTTAAGCTCTCGAGTTTAAAAGAAATTTAAAATAGTTAATTTGGTTGGTTGGTTCGTCCCGATCATACATTTTCAACCGTGCGGCGTCGTGATTTTGACACACTCATTACAAGCTTTAAGGGAAATCTAAGTCCTATATTCATTTTCCGTCTGTCTTTGTGGATTTGTCGAACCTTATGTGAGGTTTGTCTTCACCAACAGAACACGACTCATGTGGAATCCAAGTTGGTTCAGCTACATACGTGCGCCCGTGCATACATGTTCAATCGTTTGCTGACTCTGTTTGACTTGACTCTATACTAAGTCAAGTCATCCGACTTGACCTTGTCTCTACTAGGCCCACAGTCTCTCCTGTGCGGGTGAGTCTCAATTATGTCATCTAGATTCCCAATCACATGATCTTCATGTCATGATACCATCTCAAGTCCTAAGATATCATCGATCATCGTAGCTTACTCAGACATGTCCATCGAAAACGGTCCCATGTATTGTTCATCTTATCGGGATCTCCCGAATATCTATCTATCCGAATTCTATCGAGGTATTGGACAATCTCATGTCCGTGTCATATCATTTATGGGACTCTATACCAAATAGCGAGTGCATAACCAACCTTCGACAAATGGGGTGGGGCGCAATGTCGACACTGTCTTTAAAAAATTCATTTCAAAGGAAGTCGTCCGAGACACTCGTCTTGTAACGCTCGCTCTCATTGTGCCGTAGAGTAGCTCGGTGGTAACGGGTGCATTTCCCATCCTTTTAGAGTAGACAGTAAATTGGGCTTAACTCAGCCCAATATACTATTAAAGAACACGGCCCAGAAAAATAACCGGGTTGAGATTCTTCACGGTTTACGGTCCATGGGGCCGACCGGACATGGCGTATTTTTCATTCACGAGGAATATTCTTCAAGGAAAGCCGATTACGGTTTTTCGCGGGAAGAACCGGGTGGATTTAGCGAGGGATTTCACTTACATTGATGATATTGTGAAAGGGTGTTTGGGGTCGTTGGATACATCAGGGAAGAGCACCGGTTCAGGTGGGAAGAAAACCGGACCGGCGGCGTATAGGATATTCAACTTGGGGAATACATCGCCGGTGACGGTGCCGACGTTGGTGAGTATATTGGAGAGGCATTTGAAGGTGAAGGCGAAGAAAAATGTGGTGGAAATGCCTGGAAACGGCGACGTTCCGTTTACTCATGCGAATATTAGTTCGGCTCGGAAGGAACTCGGGTATAAACCGACCACGGATTTGCAGACCGGGTTGAAGAAGTTCGTCAGATGGTATTTATCGTATTATGGCTATAATCACGGAAAACCTGTAAATTAAACATTTTAAAAAGGGGAATTTTATTTTACTTTTTTTTTTAAATTTAATATAATTAATTTTCTCTCTGTCTTATAAGTATTTTAGGAATGAGATAACCCTAAAAGATAGATTTTTTTTTGTTTTTTTAATTTCGTAAAAAAATAATAAAAAAAAAAAATTAAAGATGAGCTTTCTCTGTATTCTTCTTTTTCTGTGTTTTTTTTTTTTTCTTTTTGTGTAAAGGAAAAGAAAGATGTTGAAGTTTGGTAATGGCGATCATTTCTTGATTTCTCTTTTTATTTTTATTTTTTAATTTAAATTTTGTTTTTGACGTGGAGTGTACGCGCCTGAGGGCGCGTGGGAATAGGTGAGGGGTTTAAGTGGGCCTAGCCGACAATATTTATATTCATAAGAAGAGACAGCTAAGAGAAGAGGGACGAGAAAGGAATTTATTTATTTATTTATTTATTTGCGACGACGGAGAACCGTAATATACGGTAAGAAGTGGGGCCCACCCACCACTGACTTTCGCAGAAATAAAGGCGTACGGTAGCCGTTGGATTCGGCTGCCGGGAAAAGAAAGTTAAAAATCATTCAGAGGTGGTGATTTTTCCAGCTGGCAAAAGTGGTCCCCACACGCCACGATAATTTGTTTCCTTTTGCCGACAAAGTATTTCGGTTTTTTTTTTTACAATTTTATTCTTTGCTTATATACCCTCACAGATTCTGAAATTTATTCCTACTCCAAATTTTAATTATTTTTTTTTATAATTAATATGAAATTAATTATCATATTATTTCAAATTAATTTTTTTTAGTTCGATAGTTTAATATATTAATATAATAAATATATTTTAATCGGTTGAACTATCCTCAAATTGATTTGCTATTATTTTATAATAAATAAATAAATTTCTACAATTAATTTGAATTTGATTATTAAAATTTATTAAATATCACATAATAATAATTATCATGATATCTACTAAGCTCGACGACTTTCAACAACATTGGTATGAAATTAGTTATCCAATCATAAATTTTAATTTTTTCCAACTATATTAGCTCAAACAAATCAATTTCTTCAACGAGACGCGTCAATTTTTAAAATAGAGTAATTAAATCCATTTGAAGCTCTATCTTATCCATTATCCATAAATATGGTGTCTTGTTGTTCGAACTCTTTTATTCTACATTGATTAGTCTTTATCTATTTGAAAATTGTAACGTGGCAGAGACAGTGACAGTGAATATAATCCCGTCTTTGGTCTCATTTATCTAACGGATAAAAAAATGTTCCCCATTACTTCCCCAATTTTACGTCTAAATGGGAAATTTCCTTTCGAGTCTAGCTCTACAAGTAAAATAGACATCTCTGGTTGAGATTGAATTCTTCGGGACTTGATGGAATTTTCAAGTTCTTCCTATTTAACGTGAAACTGATCAATCGAGCCGAACAAATGTGAATCCCTTTTTTACCCTCATCCAAACTTTATTCAAAATTTGTGTATGAAAAAGCTTGTATGAGAGCATATGTTCCAATTTAAAGTAGTAACCATCAAGATGGCTTTTCATAAAAGAGAAAATTATGTCAAAATTTTTCATCATTATCCTTTCATTTAATTTGAAATATTTTATTTAAAAAAATACAATTAATAAATAATAGCTTTTATTTAAAAAATATTTTAACCTTCCGTGTCCACTTTTAAGTAATTATTAATTAGTGAGAGGCTTATTAAATAATAACTTATAATTATAATTATTATTTTCAACTCAATTATTAGTGTTTTGCTTCCCACGCTTCAATATTTAATAATTATAATTATATATATATATATATAAAAGAAGTTTAAATTAAGCAAGAATTATTAATTTCCTTTTAAAATTCCACAAATTTAGAACCACCGACAGTTGTTTAATGACCATTTTCAGCAGCAAACACGTGGAGCATTTTCATTGGTTAAATAAAGTTGAAAAATTAGAGAGAGATTTTTGACGAAAATGGACAAAGCATGATCCGTATTTTTTTTAATATATATATATATATATATTTTTTTTTTTCATTTTCGTTTTTTCTTGAAATTAATGTAACGCTTATTGAATTGTTAAATAAAATTCAATTAGTTAATTATATATATATATATATATATAGTACACGGTATGTGTACTCCTTGCACGATGCAGACCTCAGTCATTGGCCAATAAATCAAGGATCAATTGACTTCAGTACTTCTTCTCAGTTTCTACTCGAGTACCCTCCTCGTTAGTCGTCACTCAGTACAACATAATACAGTCTTCGTATAGTACAGTTGACGACTCCACATCCACATCCTCCATACAATACATTCTTCAATCTTTAGTTGGCAACTTGTCCTCGCATAGTGGCTCTCTTCAGTTGGTGCCTTCCTTCCACGGTTATCCTCCTCGCACTAGGGGTGTACATCCTCGACTAGTGCATCAAAGCCTGTATCTCAGTTCTTCTTCCTTCAACAGTTATCCTTCTCGCAATGCACTCTAAAGGTTGAGTTGAGTCGTATTTATTATTTAATAAGGATTGTTTGAGTTGAAAAAAGTATACAACCCGAACAACTAGGCTAGGTCAAAAAAATGTTCTAACCCGACCTAGTCCAACCTACTAACACCTCTGTAGATTATGACTTTCTAAATATATGTTATACCTTATTTAATTAAAATTAATGTTACCTTATGATTTAATAGTGTGTATATATAATTAAATATTAAACTTTTATTTAAATCTAATACATTTAACCATTTTTAGAATAAAACTATTTAATAGGAGTTATTAATATATATATATATATATATATATAATTATAATACGACAAAGTTGTCACGGGCACGACGTGATGGGCCGGTTTCCTTAGAATGAAAAACGTGTGTGGGCCCCACCTCTATCTTTTGTTATTTTGAAACGTGGCATTTATCGGTCGATTTTATTGTCGTTATATATTATATAATTCCAATAAATATTTTTTTATTTAACCAATGAGTGGAGGACGTGTGGGGATGGAAAAAAACTTTATTTAATTTTTTTAATAAGAGAAAAAAAAAGGGAAAATAATATTTATGGAATAAAATTTGAAATTTATGCTTTAAAAAAGAATCTAAAATCTAAACTTAATATTTTAAAATCAACCATAGTCAAAATTATGTTTGTTATTAATTAATATAATACGAAACATAATTTGATAGTTCATACTTAAATAATAGAACGGATAAAAAATATTGGGTGCAGGTTAAATAATTTAGAGTACTCGTTGTACAAAAAAAAAGTTTGAATAAAACATTTTAAAATATTAGTCCTTATCGAAAAAGTCTCATTGCCTTTTTAGTTCGTATTTTTTCTTTTTCAAATATTATTATGTTATATTGAAGATATATATATATATATATATATATATATATATAATTAAAGTTTACGACAAGAACTTAAGAGAGTTTTAATTCAATAACTCGAACAACCTGACTACCCAACCCAAACCGTAAAGGTTAGGTTGAACTAGTTTTTTACCTCATCAATTTGGGTGGGATTGAATTTTTGGAGTCGGAAAAATTCAGTTTGGATCGACTAATTTTGAGTTGGTCCAAAAAATTCTCCCAATCCAACTTGTATACACCCGAGCTTCTATAATTGTTATGAAGATGAAGATCACTTGATGTGATGTATTATAACTTATGAATGTTTGATATTTGAGTTTTATGAAATCTTAGTTATTAATATGACGTGTATTGTAGATACATAGAAGGTTTAAAAATAAGTAAGAAAAATTGAACTACTCGACTACCAAACCCCAACCCAACCTGAAAATAGAGGGTCGGGTTGTGAGTATTCAGTTCATGCAGGTAGCCAACCCAACTCATGTACACCACTACAAGAACGTCGCCAAACGACCGATATAAAAAAATTGAAAAGACTTAAAAGCATAAAGGTTCAAGACAACAAATCCTATCTTATAAAATAGGATTATCCTTTTAGTTTAGGTATAGTTGAGATTAGAATAAGCCAAAGTCCCTTATAAAATGACCTTTGGCAATAGGTGAACTCTCTCTTTGCTTGAAATTGTAACAATGTCTTCTATTGGAGATCTATTCATCTAGTTTATAAAAGTACTAAGAACAATATATATTGGTATTCTAAAGCATTGTAGTAGGTAAAATCATCCATCTTTATGCTACATACTCAAACTCAAACGTGTACCTCGAAGAACTTTAAATAGGGTTAGGCTCACGAAGCCGAACACGCCCTAAAATCAATTCAAACTCAAACGTCCCTAATCAATCCAAGTATAACCTCTTTGGTAACGGTTTAAGCTCACCGCTAGCATATATTATCCTCTTTGGGCTTTTCCTTCTAGGCTTCCCCTCAAGGTTTTAAAACGTGTCTGCTAGGGAGAGGTTTCCACGTCCTGGTAAAGAATGCTCCGTTTCCCTCTCCAAACAATGTAGGATCTTACATCCTCTCTCTTCCCTTTGCTCATTGTNCCCTGGTAAAGAATGCTCCGTTTCCCTCTCCAACCAATGTAGGATCTTACATCCTCTCTCTTCCCTTTGCTCGTTGTGTGCACGCTTAATGAGCAATGTGCAATCATGTCCACGTCATGTGCATTCCACTCGAAATATTAGCAAATGTCATGTTCACCTTTGGCATTATCATACTTTAGAGAATATAAAGTCTCCCAAGGAAACATTCCTTTCCGCCAAGAAGAGGTTCCTCCACATGGAACCCAATTCCAAATTGCTTCTTAATCAACAGAAAGAAACAAGGAAAGGATCATAGAAATATAATGAAGGCACGTAGGAATCAAGAAAAGATCTCACAATCTCGACTTTTGGTACATATAGAATAAAATTACTACTCACACTTGAAACGTGTAACAATTCTTCTACTTGTACCAATGTGCCATTTTCCCTAATCCTTACCCACCAGACAACATCTAACTCGAGCATTGAGTAGGCTATATAGAAACCATAATTTAGAC
Source organism: Cucurbita pepo subsp. pepo (assembly GCF_002806865.2). Classification (NCBI taxonomy): domain Eukaryota; kingdom Viridiplantae; phylum Streptophyta; class Magnoliopsida; order Cucurbitales; family Cucurbitaceae; genus Cucurbita; species Cucurbita pepo. Next base: position 15,051 of record NW_019646537.1, read on the forward strand.
ATGTTGGCCTTAGAGCATGATGATGTATTCTTGCAATTCAACAAAAAAATCTGCTTAAAATGATCAAAGAAAATAGAAAATCGAAAATCAAATATTAGAAATCAAATGTGTTGCCAAATAAACAGTAACCTCAATTCTTGGGCTGTGAATTGGCATGTTAATTCTCTGAAATTTTGACTGTGGGCCCATCATCGATATCCCTTCTTCTCCTTGATATTACCTCAGACGCCCAAGATCGTCCCAGCTCGGTCTGAAACTTCCCTACGTGCTTAATGGAATAAGTAGGGTTCTACAAGTGGAATAAGAAATGACCAACACAAGAAACCCAGGACTAATTTAAATTAATTTTGAAATGTACAGTTTACTACTTAAGAACAGAAAGATGGCTTACTTTGGTAACTAGTATGGGGTTTACATAAATGTCACTTGATTTGTCAAAAAGAAAAGAAAAAAAGAAACATATTTAGTATGTCGACCGATAATGGGGTTGGCCCCATTGGGGTCTAAATCGTATGGTTTAGATCACAATAGCTGAATAGACAGACAGGAAAGGCTGGACAAGAACAAGTATTCGTGTTCGTTATACCTCTTTTATGAGATACTACTTTTACACAAAACAGCATTGATCATTTAATTTGTCAAAAGAAATAAATTAGCAAAGAAGTGACTTAGTGTGTGTTTGGCATGTCCTTTAAATTGCTTATTGGGATAAGAAGTGCTTTTGACCAACCAAAAGTATCCAAATTTTCGATACTTAAAAGTGGTTCAGAAGCTTCCAAAAATAGATAAAAAAGCAGCTAGAGCACTTTTAGAGTAAGGATTACACAAATTTTCAAGTGCTTATAAAATAAATGTTTCACTTCAAAACACTTTTTTTAAAAAAACATGCCAAACATACACCAAATAAAAGACCAAAGAAGAGAAATAAATGTACCCGCAGTTGACCGAAAAAACTCATCCAAATCCTTTCCTTGTTCTGCACACAGACAAATAACTTGGATTACCATCATCAGTTGTAGTACTTGGCGTAGTAAAAGATTTTAATAAGACGAGTTATTTAAGACAAGAATGAACTAATGACCCTACTGAAAGTTTCAGGGGAAATATTAATTCCAAGAATTAAGTCAGTCCAGTTGGAAGGTACAAAAAAAGTTAAAACCAGAGGGTCATCTGAAAGATGCTGTGAAACCAAGATTAGAAGGTTTAGATGCATCAGCCACCTGTCTGTGATATTAGCATGTGACATTCTTCAGAACATAAATGAAAGAAACAAAAATATTGTGAAGACTGAAATATTTGTGATACTCATTTACTGATTATGGTGGGTAAGAAATTTATTGGCCGGTGAAGGTACAAGTTTTTTTTTTTTTTTTTCTTTTTCTTAGAAACAATTTTATTGATGTTTGAAATTTACAAAAAGGATGTGTTTTCCATGATATTTTAAAAAAACCTTTCCAATTTACAATGAGGGAGGTATGACTATAGGAAGCAAAAATATTAAACAATTTAACCCAGATATAGCGTGGTAAACAATATTGTCGAAGAGCATAGTATAAGCTTGTGCCTTCTGTGTGAATACTCTTTAATTTCTCTCTTTTCACATATCCAAAAGAAAGTCATAATGAGATTTTTCCATAGCAAGACTTTTGCATTCTTGAAGGGGTGGTATGTCAAGGCCATGTCCAATAAATCTATTACCTTCCTGAGAAAAGTGAGATGTCATCCGTAGCTATTGAAGATCCTTTTCAGAAATTTTAAGCGCATGTGCATGGCATAAATGAATGGTTTTGTGATTTCTTATCTTTCTTGCATAGTGGGCAGCAACTTTGGAACTAGAGTCATATAGGCATTCTTTTTTTTCTTTTTTTTTTTTTTTGTAGATTTTCAATCGTGCTAATGGTTTTATGCGTTATTTCAAAACAAGAACTTCGTCCTTTTAAGGTAATTTCCTTTCCATACTGTCTTTGCTAGCGTGAAGTTTATTGCATCTACTTCTTTCCCTATGTTCATCATCAAAGATTTTGTAGAGAAGACCCCGTCATGGCTAGAAAGCAATGTCAATGAATCTACTTCTTTAGACAATGCAACTGAGGCGAGGTCAAGTCTTAATTCATCTCATTTCGTAGTTTCGTTATCCTTTAGGTTCCTACCAAGCCTTAGGTCCTAGAATTTGTTGACATCATTGCATATTTATTGGATCGTGACCATTTTGCTATGAGAGAGTCTATACAGAAGTGGATACCGCAAGACTAGCATGATGTTTCCAATCGAGGGATCGGTCCAAAAGATGTGCTTCCTCCATCACCCACCCTATGGCAAATTCGGCTAGTGATGGGGTTTTGGTGTTTTTCCATGGCCCCTTTTTAGAAGAAGAAGGGGATCAATTTGTATATGATGTAGGAGTATATTTGACATTTATAAGTTTTCTTCACAATGCGCTTTCTTCGTGATTATATCTCCATATCCATTTGGCGAGAAGATCTTTATTCTTCTCCTTTATCGAAAATAGACCAAGTCCTACCTTTTCTGCTAGGAGGTTTATGGTATTCCATCGGATAAGGTGTGGACCATCTTTCCACAAATAGTTTTTGATCTTTCTATATTCGTAGCCACTTTTTTGTGGAATTTCAAATAGAGACATATAATAAGTGGAGAGGTTGGACAACGTGGCTTGTATTAGGGAGAGCCTTCTCCCTTTAGAAGTGTAGCATGATGACCATGTGGATAATCTTATTTCTATATTTTAAATAATGGTTTTCCAGAATGAGAAGGATTGTGGTCCCTTTTAAGGGTAATTCTAGATACATATTCGTTCATTAACCCATTTTACAGCCGTATCTCCTGCAAGGTCATTGATAATTTTTGTGCTAACATATAGCCCATAATCTTTATTTTTTTGGAGATATTTTGTCCGGAGAAACTTTTAAGGTTTTTACTGTCTCAATCATGTTTTTTTGGAGGAGACATCTGACAAATCAGAGAAGGAGAAACTTTTAAGGTTTTTACTGTCTCAATCATATTTTTTTTGGAGGAGACATCTGACAAATCAGAGAAGAAGATTGCATTGTCTGCAGATTGAAGGTGGTTGATGCTTAAGTCTTCGCTTCCAACTTAAAAGCCCTTTATTTACCCTTTGTATTCGGCCTTTCTATACTTCAAAGAACAAAACAAAACGTCCAATTGATCTTACTAAGATTCTTGTTAGTTTCACAAATGTAGGAAAGAAAATCTGCTTTTCTCCTTTTTTCATGTTATTCTTGATGGATGCAGTTTATGAGATGAACCAGCTATAAATATGAAGGGAAAAGAGCACAAAATCATCCTCTTAATTTACCCAACTTTCAGTGGTTAAGCAAGTTTCTTAAATGAATTATGTTTCAATTATGTATCACTAAGTTTCCACGATACATACTTGCAAGCATTTAAACTAATCATGGCCCTCGCCAATAGGATTTAAAGACTTCAACAAACCGCTGTTACTTTGCATACAAATGTCATAACAAAATTTGTAGTTTCCTCTCATATTTAACCTTTCAAATTTGACATATACTATCCATTAAAGAAAGCAGCTGCTTTTGAGAAATATGTCAAACAAGAAAAAATGTGTTAATAGATGTCAGGAAAAGAAGACTAACCACTTTCATATTCCAAAGCTTGAAGAATCATCTCCACCTGTAGAAAACCATGAAAAAGTAAATAAAGGTTAACCGTGATGAGCATCAAACAAGAACTTCTTTGCTATCAAGCGTAATTATCAAATACGCCTACCATGTGTACTTCCTCGTCACACTGTTAAATACATTTCAACGATCCTCACGTGGGAAAATAAAAATATCTTATCGTACCCTATTTCTCTCGCAAAATTTTTCATGAACCAACAACTGCCACAGCTGCCAGCTACATTTTTTTATCCATTATAGGCTATGAGCTAACTTCACAGTCTACTGCCAATAATAATCAGCTAAGGTAGATGAGAATTTATTTATCTTAGCATTTCCATTTTTAGAATTTATATATTGATAAATAATTTTGATTATAAATGATATAATTATTGTGTCGAACGCATATAGCATATGTGCAAGATGCTTGTTTGAAAGAACAACAGAAAAAAAAAACATCATTGGTGTCAAGAAGAGAAAAAACATAGCAAGTATTAAGCATCGAGCTTACTTTCGTAACTTTCTAAGCTTACGTAGCTGACCTTATCAAGATCCTTCACAATTTTAGCTTCTGGTGAACTGTTATTTTCATACTCCATCCACAATTCACCTATTTCCTTGGCTGCAATTTTCACACATATTTTTATAAGAAAAAAGGTGTTGACAGACAAACCATGATGCATGCAGGAAAAATGTATCCTGACCCCTAGAATCTCAAAATAAATGACTGAATGGCATACCTCTTGAACCACCAAGCACTTTGCACATGTGGTCTAATGCTTCTTGTTCTCGTCTACTCTTTTCCAACTTTGAAACCCCATCAAATGGGGTAATGTCACCAACAATTGCTGTTCAAATGATATGCAAGTCATTGAAATTTTTTATTTAATAGCAGCACTCCCAACAATTCAAGATGAATATGGTTGGATGCCTACATAGATTGACTTCTAATCCTTTTCAAGGCTATATATTTATCTCGCCTTTCAATGTTACACTTTTGGAGAAATTATCAAACTAGAAGAAATAAAATTGGAGTTCAAAGAAAAATTAATCCCAAGAACATGAAGTTTGTTTCAGACAAATATCTAGGCAATATTGATATCGTTCTAATCCAACATTAGACAAAAGATGTTATCGCTGTCTCTTGTAAGGCTAATTAAGTCCAAATGACATTGAAACATAAAACAATAAAGGAAGGACAAGAAATTATAACTCACCTTCTGCAATGTCATGTACAATTGCCATTTTTATACACCTGAAGATATACATAAATATAGCATCAAAACACCTTCCACACAACAGTACAAGGGGCCGAAAACAATGACAATGATGAAGAGTGAAACATAATCATAAGAGCTGATCATAAAATGTTAGGAATAACAAACTTGTCTCTATCGATGCCCGGAATATCCGAACTAATGAGCGCCATTACTCCCATTCGGTACATATGATCTGCTATGGATTCGGGATCCTTGACTCTTCTACGAACCCAGCCAGTTCTTTTCGTAGTCTAATTCAGATTGAAATAAAATGGCATGATCAAACAACACTTGAAAACTGGAAAATAAATAACATAAACCAGATTTCCGTTTAGTTTATTGACAATCAAGCTATAAATGAATAGGAGAAATACAGACCCCAACCTTTAAACAGGAAAATGGGAATGAACATCATCCATTACTCGAGAAATACAGAAAAATCGACAATACTCGCCCTAGATATTTCATCCATTACTCGAGAAATACAGAAAAATCGACAATACTCGCCCTAGATATTCATCCAAACACAGAGCAAAGAAACCATAGATAAATTGGTTAATGCTTTAAATCCATCAAACAACTTGAAACTCTGGTTCCATTTTTGTATCCCTTTCCCTCACATTTCTAGCGAGGAAACCACCCATCAAACAACTTGAAACTAGAAAATGCATTGTTTGAATGGCAGCATTTAAGGTTACCTTGAGGCGCTGACAGAGGGTGAGAAAATCAATAGCCGAAGAAGCTGAAGCTGCTATGTCGGAGGAAGGAGGAGGGTTAAGAGCAGCGCCGCCGTCGACGGGCGTCGAGGAGGAAGGAGCTTCTTCAGTTGCCATAAACGAAGGAGAGCACAAGAGAGTTAAGCTCTCGAGTTTAAAAGAAATTTAAAATAGTTAATTTGGTTGGTTGGTTTGTCCCGAGTGCAACAAGGAGTGAGATCATACATTTTCAACCGTGCGGCGTCATGATTTTGACACACTCATTACAAGCTTTAACGGAAATCCAAGTCCCATATACATTTTCTATCCGTCTTTGTGGATTTGTTGAACCTTACGTGAGGTTTGTCTTCACCAACAGAACACAGCTCGTGTAGAATTCAAGCTGGTTCGGCTACATACGTGCGCCCGTGCATACATGTTCAATCGTTTGTGACTCTGTTTGACTTGACTCTATACTAAGTCAAGTCATCCCGACTTGACCTTGTCTCTACTATGCCCATGGTCTCTCTTGTGCACGCGAGTCTCAATTATGTCATCTAGATTCCCAATCACATGATCTTCATGTCATGATACCATCTCAAGTCCTAGGATATCATCGATCATCGTAGCTTACTCAGACATGTTCATCGAAAACGGTCCCATGTATTGTTCATCTCATCGGGATCTCCCGAATATCCATCTATCCGATTTCTATCGAGGTATTGGACCATCTCATGTCCGTGTCGTATCATTTATGGACTCTATACCAAATAGCGAGTGCACAACCAACCTTCGACAAATGGGGTGGGGCGCAATGTCAACACTGTCTTTAAAAAATTCATTTCAAAGGAAGTCGTCCGAGACACTCGTCTTGTAACGCTCGCTCTCATTGTGCCATAGAGTAGCTCGGTGGTAACGGGTGCATTTCCCATCCTTGTAGAGTAGACAGTAAATTGGGCCTAACTCAGCCCAATATACTATTAAAGAACACGGCCCAGAAAAAGTAAAATTGGGCCTAACTCAGCCCAATATTATGAAGAACACTGAAAGGCCCAAAGTCCAAAAAGAATCTATAAAGAGGCTTCTGGAATGAAATTGTCTTCGTTTCTTGCAACAAATTTATAAACGCAGAGTCTCGTCTTCTCTCCCTAAAACCCAGAATCTGAGAACCAAATCGTTCCAAAATCTTAGAATTTTGTTGATTCGTGGGTGANTGACAATGATGAAGAGTGAAACATAATCATAAGAGCTGATCATAAAATGTTAGGAATAACAAACTTGTCTCTATCGATGCCCGGAATATCCGAACTAATGAGCGCCATTACTCCCATTCGGTACATATGATCTGCTATGGATTCGGGATCCTTGACTCTTCTACGAACCCAGCCAGTTCTTTTCGTAGTCTAATTCAGATTGAAATAAAATGGCATGATCAAACAACACTTGAAAACTGGAAAATAAATAACATAAACCAGATTTCCGTTTAGTTTATTGACAATCAAGCTATAAATGAATAGGAGAAATACAGACCCCAACCTTTAAACAGGAAAATGGGAATGAACATCATCCATTACTCGAGAAATACAGAAAAATCGACAATACTCGCCCTAGATATTTCATCCATTACTCGAGAAATACAGAAAAATCGACAATACTCGCCCTAGATATTCATCCAAACACAGAGCAAAGAAACCATAGATAAATTGGTTAATGCTTTAAATCCATCAAACAACTTGAAACTCTGGTTCCATTTTTGTATCCCTTTCCCTCACATTTCTAGCGAGGAAACCACCCATCAAACAACTTGAAACTAGAAAATGCATTGTTTGAATGGCAGCATTTAAGGTTACCTTGAGGCGCTGACAGAGGGTGAGAAAATCAATAGCCGAAGAAGCTGAAGCTGCTATGTCGGAGGAAGGAGGAGGGTTAAGAGCAGCGCCGCCGTCGACGGGCGTCGAGGAGGAAGGAGCTTCTTCAGTTGCCATAAACGAAGGAGAGCACAAGAGAGTTAAGCTCTCGAGTTTAAAAGAAATTTAAAATAGTTAATTTGGTTGGTTGGTTTGTCCCGAGTGCAACAAGGAGTGAGATCATACATTTTCAACCGTGCGGCGTCATGATTTTGACACACTCATTACAAGCTTTAACGGAAATCCAAGTCCCATATACATTTTCTATCCGTCTTTGTGGATTTGTTGAACCTTACGTGAGGTTTGTCTTCACCAACAGAACACAGCTCGTGTAGAATTCAAGCTGGTTCGGCTACATACGTGCGCCCGTGCATACATGTTCAATCGTTTGTGACTCTGTTTGACTTGACTCTATACTAAGTCAAGTCATCCCGACTTGACCTTGTCTCTACTATGCCCATGGTCTCTCTTGTGCACGCGAGTCTCAATTATGTCATCTAGATTCCCAATCACATGATCTTCATGTCATGATACCATCTCAAGTCCTAGGATATCATCGATCATCGTAGCTTACTCAGACATGTTCATCGAAAACGGTCCCATGTATTGTTCATCTCATCGGGATCTCCCGAATATCCATCTATCCGATTTCTATCGAGGTATTGGACCATCTCATGTCCGTGTCGTATCATTTATGGACTCTATACCAAATAGCGAGTGCACAACCAACCTTCGACAAATGGGGTGGGGCGCAATGTCAACACTGTCTTTAAAAAATTCATTTCAAAGGAAGTCGTCCGAGACACTCGTCTTGTAACGCTCGCTCTCATTGTGCCATAGAGTAGCTCGGTGGTAANAACATGACCTACCGACATGATTCTTGTACAGCTCTCGTTGATTTTTTTCCTCTAATTATGAGAAACGGGTCTCTTTTATCTAGAAATAAGTAATTGGTAAATGGATATCTAAGCTATTAAAATTTTGTTATTGTCATGATACGTTCGTTCTTTATGCAATCTTAAAATTTTCTTGGTTCGTTTTTCCTTTAGTCGTGTGGATCTGAATCCTTCTATTACATATCTGGCAGAAAGCCTTGGCTGAAGCAAATAATGCAAAGTTGGCGGGCAATAAACTGTTTGGAGAAGGGAAATATGAGGAAGCAATAATGGAGTATGATCGTGCTTTGAACATTGCTCCGGACATGCCCTCTGCAGCGGAGTTACAGTCCATATGCCATGCAAACCGTGGCGTGTGTTTTCTGAAACTAGTATGTTTTCTCGATCTGAAATGAAAAAGACTGCCTTGTGTTTTCTTGTTTATATATTTTTCTCCATTTTTTTTTTATGCATTACAGCCATATTCATATTTTTTATGTCTTTACGAATGTCACTAGAGGGTTACACGTCCAATTTTAATGATCTATGCGATCTTACGTTAGCATGCTTAATTTCTACACGGATGCTGTTGTTAGTCCCAATTTCAGTTTTTGTTAATCTTGAGGCTATTATGAGTGGCTTCAATAATCACCAACCCAGAAAGATGGTGATTTATTGAAATTTCCATTCATAAATATAGGAACATGTGCAATTTTGTGAAGACCTTGAATAATTTGGGGGATGTGCTGTTGCTTTCTCTCCTCCTCCCTCTTTTAAATTGGAAACAGAAGCTTTTGAATGACCTGAAAGTACAAATTTGAAATTACCTCTCCATGTGAAAGATTCATTTTTTCTGATATCATGTGGTCATTCTTTCAAACTCGTTGTGTAGGATCTCTGGACTTTGCCGATTAATGCCTAGTCTTCGGGCTAGAAAGGAGTTGAAAACTCTTAATCGGGATAGATATAAGCTACTATTATTTCTAGGATACTGTTAGCTGCTTCTTCTTGGGGGATGATGGACAAATATTTTATAATTACTCTGTGATTTTTTGACTTGGGGAGGTCTTTTGGAATACTTTTGCCCAATTTCAAGTAGAAGCCTCGTCTACGCTCGGCATTAATGATTTCGATATCTAAGTTGAACCCATTAAAAATAAATACATAAATAAACTGAAGTCGGGAGGGCTATCGCATGAAAATTATGATCCTTCAAAAAGCCAAGGCCTTGAGGATGTATTTGTTCTGTTCACATGCCTCAAATTTCTCCTTTGTCACTAAATATTAATATTATGCATGTATATTTTAACTTCTTAGTTCATGCATCTGAATTTTGGCTGTCTTGTGAACTTAATTCGTTCGCTAAACATTATTTCAGTCTGATTGCACTGATTATCTTGAACATAATTTGAAGGAAAAATATGATGAGACGATCAAAGCATGCTCAAAGGCAANGTATTTGTTCTGTTCACATGCCTCAAATTTCTCCTTTGTCACTAAATATTAATATTATGCATGTATATTTTAACTTCTTAGTGCATGCATCTGAATTTTGGCTGTCTTGTGAACTTAATTTGTTCGCTAAACATTATTTTGGTCTGATTGCTTCCATTTTTCAATTAAGATGGATTGAATCTAGACCTTTCTTGTGAGGTTTTGCTTTAATTCCACATGCATTTTTTCTTCTCATCAGCAGGATAATGTATGTTTGTATCACGTAGTGATTATCTTGAACATAATTTGTTTTAAGGAAAAATATGATGAGACGATCAAAGCATGCTCAAAGGCAATTGAAATCAATCCTGCATATGTCAAAGCTTTGTCTAGAAGAGGAGAGGCTCACGAGAAGCTTGAACACTTTGAGGAGGCCATTCATGGTAAACTTTGCTTTGCTTATGTTACCTTAAAATGGTCAATCTTGCCTGCAGTTGTTTTCTTTACAGCTTTCCATTTTGTTCTGGAACTGTTGTATTAATCTTCCTTCCAACATATATCTTATCTATTTACAGATATGANACTTTGCTTTGCTTATGTTACCTTAAAATGGTCAATCTTGCCTGCAGTTGTTTTCTTTAGAGCTTTCCATTTTGTTCTGGAACTGTTGTAGTAATCTTCCTTCCAACATATATCTTATCTATTTACAGATATGAAAAAGATATTGGAATTGGACTCGTCAAATGACCAAGCTAAGAAGGCCATCCGTCGCCTTGAACCATTAGCCGAACAAAAACGAGAAAAGATGAAAGAAGAGATGATTGGTACGCAGCATTATACTGTTTTAAAAGTCTTTTCAGTATCGTATTTCATTATTCTTTGTTTTAGAATCTGCTTCCCTACCGTTCNTGGCATTATACTGTTTTAAAAATCTTTTCGGTATCATATTTCATTATTCTTTGTTTTAGAATCTGCTTCCCTACCGTTCAAAGATTAGCCACATGCATGCGAAGTAGTCGTTATTTCTCGATGGATGTTGCTACGCGCTAACAAAGAACCATGGCAGCGCCAATCGAGTTTTTTCATTCTAACTTTTTTACATATATAATCTTTATGTTAAACAAACTTTAAACTCGTAATTACTGCATTTTGTGCATTAAGATGTCCTTCGAACAATTACTTCGTCTTCTAAGTCGATATTTTTTGACCCTATTCATGAATCTGCAATGCTTCTGTTTGAGCAGGAAAGTTAAAAGACATGGGCANCTAGACGAGTGAATACACATTGGATGTCGTTCGAACAATTACTTCGTCTTCCAAGTCGATATTTTTTGACCCTATTCATGAATTTGCAATGCTTCTGTTTGAGCAGGAAAGTTAAAAGACATGGGCAATTCTTTGTTGGGTCGTTTTGGCATGAGCGTGGACAACTTCAAGGCTGTCAAAGACCCAAATACTGGTTCCTATTCGATTTCATTCCAACAATAGCTTGGCTTTACCCGATTTGTATTTACGACGACGATGGTAAGAGAATAGTATACGGAAAAAGAATAAAAATCGATACCCGTTTGTACCGGGCGTTGTTCATTCCAGGATTTAATGAATATAATTGATGGTAGTGTTAAAATTTGGGGGTATAGTTTACTTGATCTTTCAGATGGCAAATTGCTGCTGTGTTTCCCCTGCATGCTGCTTTATTTGTTGGTTGTACCTTATGATTGTAGACTTTGCTGATTTGTTTAGTTCAAGGGTGATTTGTGAGTTTCAGTGAAGTGCATTAACTAAGTTTAATTAGTGCAAATCTTGACTTAATTGACATTAATGAATTCTTAGAGATTTTACCTCTCTATTTGTTTAAAATATAAGATGAATTAGCAGAAATGGAATAAAATTTTTAAAATTACAGCACTTGTAAGTTTAAGAGATTAATTTCTATGTACACATTCCATCAAAGTGTTGGGTAAAAATTGATTCATCTTGTTAAATTGGGACAAAATTGACTTTCTTCCCAATAACATTTTTTTTAATATAGACAGAAAATACATTTAAGCGGCCGAGGGAATGGGGCAACGACGAGGATAGAGAATACAATACTGTTTCAGCTCGTTTATGCGGGAATTGGGCTAGGACGGTGATAGATTGTCTCGGTTCGTTTATGCGGGAATTGGGCAAGGATGGAGATAGAGAATATAATAATACTGTCCTGGCTTGTTTATGCGGGAATTGGGCAAGAACAGGAATAGGGAATATACTACTGTCCCGAAAAATGTTTTCCAATCCCTCCTTAATTTCCCGTCTTCCCTTTTGGACATCTCTATAAATAAAATGGACATCTCTACTTTTCTAAACCTAAACCGATTAAATTCATCACAAAACCCGTCTTCCCTTTCGGACATCTCTATAAATAAAATGGACATCTCTACTTTTCTAAACCTAAACCGATTAAATTCATCACAAAATATTTCATTTCACAACGGTAAAAGCTAACTAATATGATTATTTTTTAAAACAACGACCTAAAAAGGAATATCATCTACAATGATAGACTTTTTTTTACCTAATCATGACAAATACCCTAATCTAAACTAAAAAATAAAAATAAAAATCAACAATTCATTGCTACAGAATTGTCCTCAAAATTATGACTCAAATTTTAACGTGTCAATTTTTTTTATATATTAAACCCAAAATGCACATTAACACAAACTCAATTTCTAACCTCGAACATTGTTAAAATATTTAGGTCATAAAAAGTCAACGGATAACTCGACTATTATTATTATTATTATTTTTTATTGCTATATAACCTATATTACCTTAATAGGAAAGTATTAGGATATAGATGGAAACAATGAACGGAGACGAATCTTTTTTTTATTTAAAAGGTAAGGGTACTAATGTAATTTTAGAAAGTTTAAGGAGTATTTTTTAACCAAACATTATTTTATTTTTATTTTTATTTTTATAAAAGATCTAATTTGAACGAAAGTAAGTTAGGATTATTATTATTATTTATAATATAATTTGAAGGTTTTTTTTTTAAAAAATAATTTCTTAAAAATTTTATTTCATTTTTTTTCTTAATAGCAGATTAGGATTCGACCACCCCCGGTTTACACGCGAAGCCGAAATCAGAGGCCTCATTGTTCTTTCCTCCTCTTCGGATCATTCAGATTCCCAGCCATAACTGAGCAAGATTTTGCTGCAATTTCACCGAACAATTTCCAAATCGAGCTGCATAGATGGCAAACCAAGGAGCAAAGAAGCGCAAGGAAGAGAACGCTCGTCATATGGCGAATCTCCGTCGTCTCATCATAGCCTGTAACGTACGCACTTCTATTCGATAGTTTCTCTTCAATTTTCTTCATTCTTACATCCGTCCTTAGTGATTTAGTATTCATGTTCATGCTTGACTTTACTTGTTCGAAGATTTCTGGAGTTTTAACCTGAAGTAGTCAAAATCAATCGATTTTTCCTTTGGATCATGTGTTTTTCTTTTAGAGATTTGACTTGGAATTCCGGCTGGAAGTCAAATGATGTTGTTTTTCATAGCGAAGCAACAATTGACTGTGTCGTAATGTTGATAATTGAATATTCTTGTTATAAAATTTTCTGGAGCTCCTTCTCGAAATAATCAAAATCGATCGATTTTTGTTTGTTCTTCGCACCTTATGTTTCGTTTTCTTAAATTGACTTGGAATTCCGAGCTGGAAATAATTGTAGGATGTGGTGCATGTTTCATAAACAAACAACAAACTGTTACGTCCTATGTCCATCTGCTCAAAGTTTTAATTTAACATATCAATTTCTAATACTTTGATTCTGTTGGAAACAAAAAAAANCGAATCTCCGTCGTCTCATCATAGCCTGTAACGTACGCACTTCTATTCGATAGTTTCTCTTCAATTTTCTTCATTCTTACATCCGTCCTTAGTGATTTAGTATTCATGTTCATGCTTGACTTTACTTGTTCGAAGATTTCTGGAGTTTTAACCTGAAGTAGTCAAAATCAATCGATTTTTCCTTTGGATCATGTGTTTTTCTTTTAGAGATTTGACTTGGAATTCCGGCTGGAAGTCAAATGATGTTGTTTTTCATAGCGAAGCAACAATTGACTGTGTCGTAATGTTGATAATTGAATATTCTTGTTATAAAATTTTCTGGAGCTCCTTCTCGAAATAATCAAAATCGATCGATTTTTGTTTGTTCTTCGCACCTTATGTTTCGTTTTCTTAAATTGACTTGGAATTCCGAGCAGGAAATAATTGTAGGATGTGGTGCATGTTTCATAAACAAACAACAAACTGTTACGTCCTATGTCCATCTGCTCAAAGTTTTAATTTAACATATCAATTTCTAATACTTTGATTCTGTTGGAAACAAAAAAAATGATCATAGTTTTTATATGTTTATTTTTTTCTCTTGGGCAAAAATCCCCAAATGTATGTTCTCCAAATCAGACTATTGTAAATTAAAGTCTGACAGGTATCAACAAATGTGCACGAGAAACTTATGAATGTAATGTCGAGGAAGATCTTTTGTGATTTCTTCAGAGCAATATGAGATGACCAAAAGTTGAAGGATGGAGAATTAGTTTAGATTTTTTATGTTTCATGCACTAAGTTCAGAGTTTGTTTAGTATGGTAAATTCTTGTTCTGGATTACTAATTTTGATCCTAAGAGTTGTCAAAGGAATAAGCACCCTTCTGAGCATATCCTGATGTTTCATCATATCATTTATTTTTACCGTAACCATGATTCGTAAAGCGTAGGAGCGCCCGTGTGGCTTAGTGGAACTGGTATGACTTCAGTGTTATGCTGTTTACTGTGTGTAACTTGTTTGTGCAGGTTATCTATATCTTGGTTCGAATGCTGATTTTTCATTCAAGTTTCACTTGGAAACACTGGGTTGGTCTGATTGTCACATCCGCAGCTTATTTTATTCCTTACAACCAACTTGCCAAAATGGCAGACCCAACATATGGTGATGACGGTGAACTTCTAGATGGTGGGTTTGATATGAGGACTGGTGGAATTTGTGGGTATGTCCTCTGTCTTCTTAATGTATGTCATTACATGTCAGTTTCATGCATGTTTTTGTCTTCTTGATATAGAGTATAATTGTTGAATACAGACCTANCAATACAGACCTGACATATTTAATTGTTCTGTAACCCAAGTTTAAATGAACCGTAACTCTGAAACTTGTTAAGACTTGGTATGATATTGTTCACCGTGATTTCTTGAGGAAGATGAAGCTATTTTTTCTGGTTGTCATCCCAAAATTCAGTATTAGATGCTTGAAATGGAAGTGAATAGTGATGTGCTAATCGGATTCACTGATTCACAGAGGATAATATGTCACACAATCAATTGATTAAAAACACATCAGATGACTGCAATTTCAGCTCAAGTAACCCGAGGAAATTCTCATTTCTTCCCACTCTTCTTAAGCCTAGCATCTCCAAAGGTCCCCTTCTGTTGGGCCTTTGCTCTAAACTCCCTGAGCGTCTTTTCCTCTTCCTTCATCTCTTGAATTTTGGCCATATCAACCTCGTTGTAATCTTTCTTCTCAACCTTGAGTTTGCTTTCCCTCCTAGCTTGTATGACATGGTTGAGATGTTGCTAGGGATGCTCATGCGCGGCAATTGATGGCTTGATTCACTGATATACAACTGCGGGATATTATTCTATTTCAGTTCACTCTCTGGATATAATTTCCTTTCCTCCTGGATTTTATGACTTAAATTGACTTTCATTTATAGCATTGTAAATTGATATGTAGTATACTTGTCATTTGGCTTAATAATTCTGGATAAGGGCGATGCACATAAATATCACGGTTGTTTGGTCTATCGCTTTACTGGGTTATTTTTAAATTTTCTTCCTCGAGATAATTCCAAATTAGATATAAACATCAAAGCAAGCTTGAAACTTAAATGGTATTGGGTTAATTTTTTTTTTTTTTTTTTGGAAATGGCACTTCTCCACTGATTACTTTTGATCAATTGATGTGTTATTTACATCCTCAAAGAGACAATAAATCCATTGCTAACGTTTTTTGACCGTACATAAAATTAAGAGGTTCTGTAGGAGGTTGGTNGGTGAATAGTGATGTGCTAATCGGATTCACTGATTCACCGAGGATAACATGTCACACAATCAATTGATTAAAAAGACTTCAGACGTCTGCAATTTCAGCTCAAGTACGACGGAATTCTCATTTCGTCCCACTCTTCTTAAGCCTAGCATCTCCAAAGGTCCCCTTCTGTTGGGCCTTTGCTTTAAAATCCCTGAGCGTCTTTCCTCTTCCTTCATCTTTTGAATTTTGGCCATATCAACCTCGTTATAATCTTTCTTCTCAACCTTGGGTTGCTTCAGAGGGTTTGCTTTCCCTACTAGCTTGTATGACATGGCGGAGATGTTGCTAGGGATGCTCATGCCCAGCAATTGATGGCTTGATTCACTGATATACAACTGCGGCATATTCTTCTATTTCAGTTCACCCTCTGGATATAATTTCCTTTTCCTCCTGGATTTCATGACTTATTGATTTTCATTTATAGCATTGTAAATTGATATTTAGTATACTTGTCATTTGGCTTAATAAGTCTGGATAAGGGCAATGCACATGAATGCCACGGTTGTTTGGTCTATCGCTTTACTGGGTCATTTTTCAATTTTCTTCCTTGAGAAAATTCCAAATTACATACAGACATCCAAGCAAGCTTGAAACTTAAATGGTATTGGGTTAATTTTTTTTTTTTTTTTTTGGAAATGGCACTTCTCCACTGATTACTTTTGATCAATTGATGTGTTATTTACATCCTCAAAGAGACAATAAATCCATTGCTAACGTTTTTTGACCGTACATAAAATTAAGAGGTTCTGTAGGAGGTTGGTGGGACTTGGGATACTATAGAGATTGAGTTAAAATTATTTCAATCAGGCGATTCTAGTTTTTAAGATGACAAATAGTCAGTGTTGTGAACATAGCTAAATTTAACTATATCTCAGAATTGAAAATGTGTTACATTTTCAAGTAGCACTGCCTTTTCCTCTGAAGGAAGGGCAGGAACTTCAATGACTGAAATACAATGTAATGTAGGCTGGGTCGCATCTAAGGCCATCTATCTCGTAACTTGTTGTTTCTTATGTGCTATGGTAATTTATATGGTAATTTCTTTGGGGTTTCAACTTAGAAAATCTCATTATAGCAAAATGAGCTTTGTTTTGTTTTTTATTAGCAGATAAAGTAATTGACTTCAAAGTTAGACCAATTATGAACCGATATGTTCATATGGCTACAAGTTCTTTGAANTTAAAATCCCTGAGCGTCTTTCCTCTTCCTTCATCTTTTGAATTTTGGCCATATCAACCTCGTTATAATCTTTCTTCTCAACCTTGGGTTGCTTCAGAGGGTTTGCTTTCCCTACTAGCTTGTATGACATGGCGGAGATGTTGCTAGGGATGCTCATGCCCAGCAATTGATGGCTTGATTCACTGATATACAACTGCGGCATATTCTTCTATTTCAGTTCACCCTCTGGATATAATTTCCTTTTCCTCCTGGATTTCATGACTTATTGATTTTCATTTATAGCATTGTAAATTGATATTTAGTATACTTGTCATTTGGCTTAATAAGTCTGGATAAGGGCAATGCACATGAATGCCACGGTTGTTTGGTCTATCGCTTTACTGGGTCATTTTTCAATTTTCTTCCTTGAGAAAATTCCAAATTACATACAGACATCCAAGCAAGCTTGAAACTTAAATGGTATTGGGTTAATTTTTTTTTTTTTTTTTTTTTTTTNCTCCACTGATTACTTTTGATCAATTGATGTGTTAGTTACATCCTCAAAGCGACAATAAATCCATTGCTAACGTCTTTTGACCGTACATAAAATTAAGAGGTTCTGTAGGAGGTTGGTGGGACTTGGGATACTATAGAGATTGAGTTAAACTTATTTCAATCAGGCGATTCTAGTTTTTAAGATGACAAATAGTCAGTGTTGTAAACATAGCTAAATTTAACTTTATCTCTGAATTGAAAATGTGTTACATTTTCAAGTAGCACTGTCTTTTCCTCTGAAAGAAGGGCAGGAAGTTCAATGACTGAAATACAATGTAATGCAGGCTGGGTCGCATTTAAGGCCATTTATCTCGTAACTTGTTGTTTCTTATGTGCTTTGGTAATTTCTTTGGGATTCCAACTTGGAAAATCTCATTATAGCAAAATGAGTTTTGTTTTTTTATTAGACAGATAAAGTAATTGACTTCAAAGTTAGATCAATTATGAACCGATATGTTCATATGGCTACAAGTTCTTTGAAACCTCACGGCACTGACATTGAGTGAAAGATTCACCTAGAACAGTTACCACTGCCGTAGTGAGAATTGGATTGACAGAACTGGTCTCGGAGGCTTCCATCCATAAACAGTTTCTTGGCATTTCAATAAGTAATTGAAACATCTTTGATGGGTTGCCTTGTTCTTTGCAGCTACATGCATGACGTGATCTACATTACGAGCTTTGTGCAAATAATGTCAATCCTCTCTGGGAAGTTTTGGTACACCTACCTTGTGGTAAGGTCCAAATACTTTTGAAATTGAACTTGGACATATTTAGTGTAATATATAGCCTAGGAACAACCCTGATATTTGGGTGTGAAATAATGTCATTGATATATCTTTCTGAAATGACTTTAATTGTACATCTAAACATTATTTTCATTATTACCTATATTAACAAATGTTCATGCATCTGCTAGAAAGTTCAAAATACTTCGTCGGGCGACCAACAAGTTAAAATAGGCACATCTAACTCTGTTTGATGTTCATTTTTCTGTTGCTCTGCAGATTCCAGCATTTGGGGTATACAAATCTTCTGGTTTAATTAAGAGTTTATTGTCGCACGGTTCAGAGGTAATCTATCCTCACCAAACAAGATTTCCTGTATTTTAAAAACGGCCCGGTCTTCTCTTTTCATTTAGGCGTGTACTCGTGTGTCGTTTAGGATGAACCTGAGGATGAGAAGACTCGCAAGAAGAGGGAAAAGATGGAGAAGAAAGCTTCAAGAGTGAAGTTTATGAAAACCAAGAATAGATAATCTTCTCTTCAAAATTAAACGGAATCAACTTAAGTAATGAGATGCAAATTTGAGCAGATGGACAGCAGACACAGTCAAGTTATAGGTACCATTTGAAGTTAGTTTGTGTATTTTTCTGACTAATTATAACAGGAGAATAAGGGGCAGAAGTATATCACTGTAACCTCCATTCTGTCAACTGAGCTTTTAGAAGTCCCTGTTTCCTCTTTCAAAATGACATCACAGGTACACAACTTTTGCTGCTTTGGTTTCCTTTAGAACAGACAGATCTAGGAGAGGGATATCAAAGCAATAGTTTTAATCTCTTTTAAATTTGTTTCTACACATTTTTGCTTCCCAATTCCAAGTTTTGGTTCCTTGATATTTGACCATCTAGAGCTCCCACATCGGTTAGGGAGGAGAAGAAAACATTCTTTATAAGGGTGGAAATCTCTCCCTAACAAACGGGTTTTAAAACGGAGGGAAAACCCAAAAGGGAAAGCCCAAAGATTATAATATCTGCTGGCAGTGAACTTAAGCGGTTACAACCAGCCTACCTTTAGCATTTGCTTCCTTTCCTTTGAAATTAATCGTTATGGAGGTGACAACTCGGTTGTGGCTCCGTTCGCCCCGCTCTCCAAAAGATAAGAGATTATAATTTGATTTTGTTATTTAGCACAGGTAGACAAGGCTTTATGCTCTTGAATAAAGGAGGTTAGGCTTCTTAAGATTCCACTCAAATTGCAGGGACCATTTGATTTTGTTGGAGTTATTTTTAAAAGGGCTTTTGAACCTTAAGGGGGTTAGATTTGGGATGATTTTCGGAAAATATGTTTTCTAACGAATAAACACATTACGAAGAGCATTAATCAAGCTTTTTTTTCTTTTCAAAATCATGTGTTTATCTAATTACACATTATGAAAATTTTGAAAGATGGCCACTAATTTTTTTTTTTTTTTTTTTTTTTGCNTAGTTTCTAGGATGCAAGGTGAGCTATTCATTGCAGGGAAACTACCTACATGCAAACTGCTTGGCATTCACAAAAAAGGCAATCGTCTTTGATTTAGGATTTCTTTATTAGTTAGTCATTGGTGCTAAGGTGGAAAGGAACCTGTGGGATTTCCGGTAGAAGGTGTCATAGGATGGAATACTAGCTTGTAAATTTGGAGATTATGTAGCCTTGTGAGATTCCACGTCGATTGGGGAGGAGAATGAAGCATTCTTTATAAGGGTGTGGAAGCCTCTCCTTAGCAGACGCGTTTTAAAAATCTTGGGGGGAAGCCCGAAAGGGGAAGCCCAAATAGGACAACATCTGTTAGCGGTGGGCTTGGGCTGTTACGAACCTNTTTAAAATTAGTATCAATTTGTACTTATATAAACTTTAAAATTCGTATCAATTTATATAAACTTTAAAATTCGTATCAATTTGTACTTCTATAAACTTTAATTCTATAAATTTAAATTATGAATGTTGGTCGAATCTTAGAATATTTGTTAGTGGTTTTTAACTATTTTTACGTTCAAAATTACTAAAATAAAAAAAAACACAATGCTTTCTAAATAACTTGAAGATAATAGATGGCTCCTTTGTTTGGTTATTTCATTTCTTTACAATTTACATTACTTTTTACATTTTAAAAAAGTCGTATACACGTGAAAGGTCTAAATTGGTCGGAGTTATAAAAATGATCGATGCAACCTTGAAATTTTGTATAAATTTATTTTCTTTTTCTAATTTAAATTACATCTACACTTTTTGAGTAGTTGTATATTAATTTGAAAAAAAAAAAAAAAAAAAAAAAAAAAAAAAAAAANTTCTCTTAGGAGTATGATGCTCTATGACTTGGGATTATAATGAGCCCTCGCCTAATCAAATGGGTTTCACTTGGTGGGAATTAAGGAACTTATTCTAGGAAGACCATTTCATCAGGCGTTCTATCTTTCTCCTTGTGGTTATCTTTTCTCTTATTCTCAACAATTGGAGTTTTTTTTTTTTCTTTTTCTTGACATTAATTTTTTTGTGTTAAGCCTTTTGTAACGCCCATTTGTACATGATCTGGAAACACGTTTGAAGAAAATGGAAGGAAAAGTTGCAGAACGGGGAGCACTCGAGGCTAGCAAATCACGAATTATAAACAACTCACCTGCAAGCTACAATTTCAGAACTTGAAGTATCGGCAACCCTGTCAACCTTGCGTATCACTGCATAGCTGCAAAACAACACTTCATAAGCTTGATAGCAAAGTTGCTAAATTGGGATTTTTTTAGCAAAAGCTAAGAATCTTCTGCACACTAGGATGATTCTGTAANCATAAAATAAAAGTGAGGGAGTTTTTTATTTTCTTCAATAGGTTGGTTGACTGGAAGCATTTAAGGTCGTAATGGATAACCTTTCTGAAAGTAAATGAACTTTCTTGGCTTCCATGGAGCAAACGAACTCATAACCTAACGTCGTTATTGGCGATCGCAGTCAAGAGATTGAATTCACAGTCCAAACTTCTCGAGAACTCGTTCTGGTTACTGAGACTTAAGTTGTACTCCTGGAAGTAACCATTGTAGGTTATGATTGCTAGTGTGGCCCTGTATCAAGATCCAAAATTAAATGAGAAAGAACTTGCTCATTTCTAGACAACACAAGTATTGTCTAGAAGTTACTTCTCTGAGTTTGTTTATGGGTCAAAAATCAGATTCTACTGAATCATGATTTCAAATACTCGTTGACCTTAATTTTCAGAACTTATCACAATTGAAATATGGTTTCATTTGAAAGACCAGAAACAATTTTTGTAAGCAATCAACAAGCCTATAGTTTCTAGGATGCAAGGTGAGCTATTCATTGCAGGGAAACTACCTACATGCAAACTGCTTGGCATTCACAAAAAAGGCAATCGTCTTTGATTTAGGATTTCTTTATTAGTTAGTCATTGGTGCTAAGGTGGAAAGGAACCTGTGGGATTTCCGGTAGAAGGTGTCATAGGATGGAATACTAGCTTGTAAATTTGGAGATTATGTAGCCTTGTGAGATTCCACGTCGATTGGGGAGGAGAATGAAGCATTCTTTATAAGGGTGTGGAAGCCTCTCCTTAGCAGACGCGTTTTAAAAATCTTGGGGGGAAGCCCGAAAGGGGAAGCCCAAATAGGACAACATCTGTTAGCGGTGGGCTTGGGCTGTTACGAACCTTGTTTGCAAAATTGCCAGGTTTGCAAAATTGAAGTGGCAGTTCTCTTAGGAGTATGATGCTCTATGACTTGGGATTATAATGAGCCCTCGCCTAATCAAATGGGTTTCACTTGGTGGGAATTAAGGAACTTATTCTAGGAAGACCATTTCATCAGGCGTTCTATCTTTCTCCTTGTGGTTATCTTTTCTCTTATTCTCAACAATTGGAGTTTTTTTTTTTTCTTTTTCTTGACATTAATTTTTTTGTGTTAAGCCTTTTGTAACGCCCATTTGTACATGATCTGGAAACACGTTTGAAGAAAATGGAAGGAAAAGTTGCAGAACGGGGAGCACTCGAGGCTAGCAAATCACGAATTATAAACAACTCACCTGCAAGCTACAATTTCAGAACTTGAAGTATCGGCAACCCTGTCAACCTTGCGTATCACTGCATAGCTGCAAAACAACACTTCATAAGCTTGATAGCAAAGTTGCTAAATTGGGATTTTTTTAGCAAAAGCTAAGAATCTTCTGCACACTAGGATGATTCTGTAAAAGAAGGCTACAAATGCCGTGTCAAAGAAGTTATTGAATGAGCTTAAACAATCAAAAAGCTTGTGGATACAATCGACTTCATTCTTCTTTTTTGTTCTCCTGTTGTGGGTGGGGGGGAGGTGTAGAACTTTGCTGACTTGAAAGAATGATTGGATATTACAGAAAATTATCTCAATTAACATGTCATACCTTTTAATTCCTGCTGGTACAGCATTATGAACAATGTGATGGTGCGCTGGATCCAGTGCATCACTTATGGAGTCGAGCATTATCGATCCAAGAAAGCCACCTGATCTTCTGCTGCCTCAACAGTAAAGGAACCAGATAAGATTAAGCTAATCAGCAGAGGGACAATCAGATCATCCCTGAAATCTCCATAGCATAAAATTTATTGCTAAAAAATGATGAAAGATAGTGAATCACTTCCATGTTTATGAAATAACATGAAGATCTTACAGAAAGAAAGAGGGAAGATTTGAGTATTGGAAAAACTTAAGGGCTTTGAATTACTTTAGTAAGCTGAGATGCATTCTAGAAGCAAGATACTACAGAACAAAATATCTGCACTGAATATATACAAAATACAAACACGATCTGAACACCCCATATGATTAGGAATAGGAAGTCTAAAATTTCCCCCCCATGATGTACATGCCAAGATGCATTATAGTAGACAATTTTTTTAAAAAAACTAAAAAAATATTAAATTACATAGATGTATGAAAGTGATACATTTTTAAATTAAAATACTATATTTTGAGTACATATTGATTACAGTGTGCTCATATCTACATTTCTTAGTTGACATAACCCCTCCCAAACGTCATTAGATTTCAGGAGTCGAATTTCTGCCAATGCATGAAAATTGTAATCATTACTTCACAATTCTTTTCATCTAACGTTCTATGACATTACAGTTTCTTTTCTTTCATTATTTCTAGTCCCTAGAAAATATGGGGAAATCTATCTTGCACTTCATTATCGGGTTAAAGATCCAACAGACTGAAAAATTATATATTGTCGACTACCTTAAAGTTCTGTGATGAAATATAAAAAAGAATGAAGTAAAAAAGAAAGAATCAAAGGTGTGTCAGTGTTTGAAAGATTAGGAAATACAAATATCAGGAACATGGTGAATAATGCATATTGATGGTTCACCCGAGTACCCATGAAGCAGAACAGATGCACCTAAAACTAAAACCTAGACGTAAGGATTGTCAATTAAAGAATCCGACAAGCATGATTAAATACCCATACGACATTGCGTAAAAAGATTATTTATCCTTCCTAAATCTCTGAACAGAAAAAACAGATGCAGTCACCTTTGGTTTATAGCAAATCCCAGAGGAAAAACATGAACAGAACCAGAGGAACTAGTTGCCACCAGAATTTCCGGAACTTGAGAACATTGCCCAAAGGACAATGAAAATATAGTTGATGGATATGATCCTCTCCGGAAACTATATGACTGCCAAAAATTTTGAGTTAGGTACCATCTAAAGAAGGAAAATGAAAAGAAAAAACGACGAAAACCAAAGATTCAAAGAGACAGACTGACAAAACCAAAAAGTAATTCACTGCTTTCAAGATGAATAAGCTCGACTAATCAACAAATGCNACAAAACCAAAAAGTAATCACTGCTTTCAAGATGAATAAGCTCGACTAATCAACAAATGCGCAAGTATCAATAGTTTTCAATGTCTCAAAAGGTGTAGTCTTAACATTCAATGCTATCAATAAGAAACCAATTTTGCTCCAATAAATTTCCCAGGCAGATAAGTATAGTTGTTCTGACCAGTCCAAAAACCATAGGAGAAGTTTTGGATAGGATGGTAAAAACCCATTTATGATCATGATTTTAATAACATCAAAGCATCTCACATGGTGGGTAGAAAATAACCAATATAAATGTAGAGAGACTTTTTCCACCTTAGTTGCTTCCGATACCAGATGCACTCTAATCATAGTTCCTTGTTCTGATGCTGTTGCTATGTACATCCCATTTGAAGAAAGGACCATTGTGGCCAGCGGTGCAAGATGAGCATCTATCTGCAATTAAATTTCCGCAAACAATAAGCTAAAATTACAATGGATTAAAAAATAAATGTAGTCAATTAAAAAGGATAAATTGCATAAATTATTGTCATTTAAGGTCATGGTCAATAAATAGAACCCAAATCACGAGTATTGGAAAGATAAAAAAAACTGAAACCGTCAATAATGTTTGATTGTTACTAAGAGTGTCACAGTACAGACTAGATGATGCCTGTTCCCAGATCTTCCTAAACGAGTGTGTGCAATTTTAGCCACTCTCACAGATGCACATTTCATTAGGATCTACAAACCTTGCATTACTAACCATGGAATTTCTTTATTCCAAAAAAAAAAAACCATGACAATTTCTAAAAAGTACAGATCATGTTGGACAACAATTTATAATTTTATCCTATATCTTTTTCTTCCTTCCCAAAAACAAGGAAAGTTAAAGCCCAAACCTCGCAGTGTAACTGAAGCTCCATGACATTGTACAGCAACAGAGATCCCTTAGTGATGCTGGCTGGAAGAGCTAAGAAGCAACCATCCAAACTGGGGGAGAATGCAGAGATTCCTAAGAATTTTAATTTTTGGAAAAGAACCCTCAGTCAACAAGATTTTGTTACTCACACATCAGAATCAAAACCCAACTTATAAAGCATGTAAGATTTGGGTCAACTTATTAAGCAAGTAGACTGTGTTTATGGCAGTAATGAACCATAAAAATATAAAAATGACAGTTAAAAGTTCTTTACCAAGTTCAAGCACTGGAATGAGCAAATNAGTGTCACAGTACAGACTAGATGATGCCTGTTCCCAGATCTTCCTAAACGAGTGTGTGCAATTTTAGCCACTCTCACAGATGCACATTTCATTAGGATCTACAAACCTTGCATTACTAACCATGGAATTTCTTTATTCCAAAAAAAAAAAACCATGACAATTTCTAAAAAGTACAGATCATGTTGGACAACAATTTATAATTTTATCCTATATCTTTTTCTTCCTTCCCAAAAACAAGGAAAGTTAAAGCCCAAACCTCGCAGTGTAACTGAAGCTCCATGACATTGTACAGCAACAGAGATCCCTTAGTGATGCTGGCTGGAAGAGCTAAGAAGCAACCATCCAAACTGGGGGAGAATGCAGAGATTCCTAAGAATTTTAATTTTTGGAAAAGAACCCTCAGTCAACAAGATTTTGTTACTCACACATCAGAATCAAAACCCAACTTATAAAGCATGTAAGATTTGGGTCAACTTATTAAGCAAGTAGACTGTGTTTATGGCAGTAATGAACCATAAAAATATAAAAATGACAGTTAAAAGTTCTTTACCAAGTTCAAGCACTGGAATGAGCAAATGACAGTTCTTGAATAGAACAGCAATGTAAAGAAATGCAAGAAACTTTGCCAAAACTCTCTAGCACGAACATGTTATGCAAGACATAGCAAGTACAAACAGGAATATATACCAACCTGACCTTTCAAATTTGGTACTGTATCAATCGTGTCCAAGATTGTGAGACTATTTATGTCATATATGTAGGTCTTATCTTGCAGTAGTACAATAAGTCTGCATTTTCCATCCAATCATAGAGTCAGTACAGCTTAAAAGACTGGTAGAAATACAAAAAAAAAATAATAATAATAAATAAATAAATAAAATATAAGTTCCTATTATATTTATGAAAATAACTTTTTTTGAGAGGAGAAACACATTCGATTGATGAATGAAATGAAGGAAGCATAAAAGATTCCCGACACCTATGGATGAGTTGCAAAAAATCTTGCTAATTGAAATCAAAGATGAAAGAATAATCTCAAAAAAGGTGCTTATGCTTGCACCAGCAGAATGCATAAAAGAAAATAAAATCCAAAAAGCTATCAAAAGATGACAAAACGTCCCTGAAAATTCTTGCATTCTTTTCACACCATAGATACCAGATTACTATTTCAAAAACTGACACAATTATTCTCAACCTTACTTGAAAATAAAAGCTACCGATGATTGTAAAGTTCAGTCTGTTAATGGTCTAGACGAATGAATTCCTCTTCTCTGAAAAAGGAAGGGTCTAATGCAGCCACCATTTCCAAAAACTAACTTCCTTCTAGTAAATCAAGTATGTTTGATGATTTTAGTTTTGCTTAAAAGATGGGCACTCTTTTTTTCTTTCAATAATAGGCCACTAAAATTCGATTTCCAACTAGAAGAAAGAGTCTAAAAGACATAAAAAACTAACTTCAGGTGGAGGAAAATTGCAAAACCTCATTTAGCCAAGTTGAAGGTTGTTTAAATATTTTAGCCACTTCAATCAAGAAGGACGCATGGACAACCAAAAAGAAGGAAAACACGAACTAAACCCAAGAATTGAAGCCAACAAAAAGGAAATTACAGGATATTGCTCAAAAGCTAATTGTAGGAGAAAGATGATAACCAAAATGTCAAAAACATCTTACACCCTTAAATTAAATAATAGAAAGATGGTTTCTTGGATTAAACGGGCTTGATACCTAGGGACTAGATTTGAAAGGTAGGTAAAATAGTCAATGGTCAACATAAATAAGGAAATGTCAAAAATCTCTGAGACGTGTGGGTCAATTATTACGATTCACATCATCTAGCCTAGCTTCATTTCTCAAGTTCATTTTTAAAATTCTGTCAACTACCAATAAGCATACAAGCTACCTCTTAGACCAATTTGTTCAAGTTACCAACATCAGCAGTTCCATAATAAAACAAATTTATATGATATAAAATATAATAAAAATTTGAGTTTACCATATAATAATGGAAATGTGAGTTTCTTGAAAAAAATAAAAAATAAATAAATCAAACATTAGACATCATTACCATCTTTTAAAAATAATGCATCTTAAATAGCTAGATTTTTTTTCCTTTACCTTTTCCTATTCATGCGAACAGCTAGAATAGAAGTTAAGAAATTCAGTTCTCTAAGGGCATTTCCACTCATTGTATTAAACAAGCAAAGACGACGTGGAGATAAAGATGGCTGTGAACAATCAAGGAAAAATATAATTTAATTAGCAACCAGATGCATAAAATGTGAGATACCGCATGTTACAATAGATAATTATTGAATTGTAGCTATAATCAACTTCCAAATCACCTGTTCACCAGCTCCAACAATGGCAACAAGATTAGAGCTAAACAGCATCTCAACAATATTGAATGCACCAAGAGCTAGCAAGAAAGAACGTGAAATTTTTAGATCAAACACAGAAGGTGAACTCAAGAGCTTCATACTTCCAAATACTAAAAAGTAAAAAATCAACATAAATCAAAATTTTCAAGTTCATTCTTATATAAATAAAAAATTGTGAACTTGATTGCAAAAACAAAGAGTCTACTGACAATAGATAACAACTCGTTAAAGAAAAATCAAATTTATTTTTACCTGAACACAAAATCGAATAATGTGCCCATCTGTTTACTTATATGTGTAAAACATAGAGAAAAGATACCGAGAACTAAATTATTTTGCAAACTTGCAACCTTTCTGATTCCATGCCTTAATAGTAACACTTCATTTGGCTGTAAACATGTTTTGTGCATGAAAACGATTCCATACAATTACTTCATCATTATTTTTCGGAGTTATCTATAAACATCTCTGAACTAAATCTATAATGAAAAAAAAAAAAAAAAATTGGCATTTGTCAGGACAAATCGAGGGACCAGCAAGAACTCCACTTCAATCAATAAGTCTGAGTATCTTACCACAAAAATTACCAAGCCAGAGTATGTTGCATACCTAGTCATTTTAGATAAGCACATGGGAAATATATAGCACAATCCAATTTTTTTATAAAAAAAAATCGTTCAAGTTTTTCATTATTATTACTATTTGTTATTTGATTCATCATTAAAGCAGCTTTGCTGACAAAATCAAAATTATAAAATAAAAAAAAAATAAATAAATAAAAAAAAGAAGAAGAAGAAGAAGAAGAAAGATTAGTTCAAAAGCATACCTCGTTCATAGCAGAGCCTTCCGTTATTGGAATCAAAAATTCGGAAACCATCTCTTGTGCCTATTGCAAATAAACTGCCAATTTCAACCAAACCAATATCTTAGATTTTTATCTATTTATTTATTTATTATTATTTGCTTCTAATTCTTCAAAGCATGGGGTGATCACTTGTAGAGGATATTGAGACAAAAAAAATAACCGAGTAAAAACAATGTCACATAATTGATGTTTAGCCAAAAGGCCGAGATAGGTATAAGTGAGAAAAAACAATGTCACTAGGCTTTGAACTCTGTACTTAACACACACTTGGTTCACCAAGTCTCTCAACTTTCAACTTTGAACTTTCTCCGTTTTTCTTCTTCACATACTTGCTTCAACTAAACATAAACCAACATATTTGTAGGACTTTGTTAGAAATCCGAACACAGAAACTATAATAAAACACCAAAGATAACTGTATTGCAATGTCAATGAAGAAATTACAAAATAACCAAGTAATTCAAGATACTTGCACCCTCCTCTTGAGATCTCTCCCAAGCCCTAATAATTCACTCATCAAATGCTTAACTCTCACCTTCCTCACTCCCTATTTATAACCAAACCAATAACTACCTCCATAACTAATTATTAATATACCTTTAATATCCTAATAGTACTCCTAACAGACTTCAAAGAAAATCTGGACTCCTATAATAATAACTCAAATGTTATGAGTTTGAACCATATATACGTGTATCACTATATTATTCACAATAAAACTCATAAGTACATGAATCCAAAATTCATACATGGTGTAGAATGCATCTAAGATAAACCATATTTAAGTTGATTTCCTACGTTCTTTTTTTTTTTTTGGAAATTTCAGGTAAGGCTCTCTCTCTCTCTCTCTCTCTCTCTCTCTATATATATATATATATATATATAAAGAAGGTAAGGCCCTATATTTGCGGAATGCATGGACTTGGCTTAATGAGGATACACATCTTCAAATTGGTTTTATATCTACACTATGTTGAGGGAATCTTGTGTCCAACCCTCATATATCGTAATGCATTTATAGCACCTGTATTCATCTCTTTGTTGCTTGGAAATCATATCTTCCTTGTATAAAAGAAACAAATTCATGCCCCTTACTTTCTCATCGCCTCTCTTAAGTATATTCTATATAATGTTTCTCCATATTAGCATATTAAGAGGCAAATCTTCATTTTTCACTATCTTGACTCAACTCTGTTGAAGCAGTATAGATGTACATCAGTTCAGTTAGTTCGCTAAACAAATCAACAATATTATTTTCTGTCACCAACATTTTCCAAAATATTNTCTTGAGATCTCTCCCAAGCCCTAATAATTCACTCATCAAATGCTTAACTCTCACCTTCCTCACTCCCTATTTATAACCAAACCAATAACTACCTCCATAACTAATTATTAATATACCTTTAATATCCTAATAGTACTCCTAACAGACTTCAAAGAAAATCTGGACTCCTATAATAATAACTCAAATGTTATGAGTTTGAACCATATATACGTGTATCACTATATTATTCACAATAAAACTCATAAGTACATGAATCCAAAATTCATACATGGTGTAGAATGCATCTAAGATAAACCATATTTAAGTTGATTTCCTACGTTCTTTTTTTTTTTTTGGAAATTTCAGGTAAGGCTCTCTCTCTCTCTCTCTCTCTCTCTCTCTATATATATATATATATATATATAAAGAAGGTAAGGCCCTATATTTGCGGAATGCATGGACTTGGCTTAATGAGGATACACATCTTCAAATTGGTTTTATATCTACACTATGTTGAGGGAATCTTGTGTCCAACCCTCATATATCGTAATGCATTTATAGCACCTGTATTCATCTCTTTGTTGCTTGGAAATCATATCTTCCTTGTATAAAAGAAACAAATTCATGCCCCTTACTTTCTCATCGCCTCTCTTAAGTATATTCTATATAATGTTTCTCCATATTAGCATATTAAGAGGCAAATCTTCATTTTTCACTATCTTGACTCAACTCTGTTGAAGCAGTATAGATGTACATCAGTTCAGTTAGTTCGCTAAACAAATCAACAATATTATTTTCTGTCACCAACATTTTCCAAAATATTCCGTTTGGAGGACTTGCAGTTAATACCAATAATTGAAACCTTTTCCTCTGTTATTCTGAAGTCGACATGAATTCAAAGAAGAACAAAAAGCTGTTCAGATTAACAAAGGATCTTTCCATCTTAGATCAAAAATCATTTGCAAATAGATGTCTCAATACTCCCTCTCTCCACTCCAGTAGAAACCAATATGCTATGAATATCCACCTCTAAAATAAAGAGAGAAGGAAATAACGGATTACATTTTCTAAGGCCTCTAGAAACAAGGATCTTACTTCTCGGTCTTACTTTAATAAGGACAGAAAAGTTGCCAGACATGATATCTACCAATAGATTTATAAGTTAAATGAATAGTGATTTGCTTGCTTACCTATTATTGCATGCAATACTATCAAAGTATCATAAATGTTCTCACATGTCACTCTAACTTTCCATGCCAAAAGAAAAGTAGACTGGGCGTTCTTACTGCCTCAACATAACTAACATTTTCTTTAATTTTAATCTTGCCTTCCAAGAATATGGCAAAATTTATGGCAATTAAAATATTCAACATGATTTTTATCATACCTTCTATCATCATTTAGTCTCATATGGCCTTGAATGATTATGCCTTTACAAGATGAGCATAAGAGAAAACTGCCTCTATCAAGTTCTCTTTAGCCAAAATTCTCTCTACTCAACCTCTAAAATCACTAGGATCGTAACCTTTTACCGTGATCTCAACCTCAACAGTCCTTTTCATGGCTATGATATTTATCTCTCTAACTACAACATTGATTGAAAATGTTTTTTAGTTGACTATTTGATTTTTTAATTAATAAGAGCTTGCAAAGTATACCAATAATTTGTTATAGTCCAATGGAAAAAAAAAAAAAAAAAAAAAAAAAAAAAAAAAAAAAAAAAAAAAAAAAAAAAAAAAAAAAAAAAAAAAAAAAAAAAAAAAAAAAAGAAAGAATATATAAACACACACACATATACACCTCAATTTCCCTATTTCCTCCACTTCTCCCCCATTTCCTCCCCTTTCCTCTACTATCTGTCATGATATGAAACTATGAGACCTCATGCATGTTGTATGTAACAAGCATTGGAATACTTCCCAGCATGATTACTACGGAAGCATACACCATGATGAGCGTGCACTAGCCTGTAATCAGGCCCAGGGAGTACGCATACATATGTCATGAAAGGAATGGAAGTATGATTTGCATCATAACTATGTACCATGATTTGAAATTATTTAACCCCATGGTTTGACCTATTGACTATTGGGGCCAATAAAAAATGTGAAGGGCTTAAAGAGAATGGGTTCAAACTTGGTGGGAACCTACCTTCAATTCAATACCCAACGAGTTTTCTAGATATCCAAATATAGTAGGGTAAAAAAAATGACACTCATAGATGTGTGTGTGCGAATTTGATTCAAACTCCTCCTCGTACAACACTTGACAATCTCCACTTAATTTCAGAGGAAACTTTCTTAACTCGATAGATATCTTTAAAAGAAGCCAACAAAGTTTATCAAACTTGTTTGGGTAGTAGATGTAACAGAATTTTTGTCAAATTTTGCATTGACAATAATTGGATGGCTTAGATGAAAGCCTTCGGATCTTTCTCACTAATATGTTGTAGAACTTCACTTAGGCTTGTTTAAGACCACTTCATTTTCTAGTTCTATATAGCCTCCGCCAACAATTTCTCATGCATCTTGTGAATCAAGTAGATTCTTCCTAAGGACTTTCATAGGTAAGTTGGAGCACTTGATGCTAAGTTGCAGCTTTCTCTTTTAAGGCTTAAGCTCGAACTCTACAACTTTTTTTGAAGTCTTCGACAGATACTTGAAACAAGATGAATAATTATGAACGAAAAAAGTCGCCCATGCTCAAACTCTTCACATTAGCATAAATTCAGTTAACCACGTCCCTAAAACCTCTTTGAAATTCTTCCCCACACACTAAATCAAACGTTACTCAAAACCAACCTACTCATACAAGTTCAAATCAATTCAAAGGCTCCGATAATACAAAATCCACACCTACATCACCAGATAATTCACAAAACTCCACACAAACAGAATTATCTAACTAACATAAAAGCACTACTCTCCATATGCTTCACCAGTAATCACGCCTCCAGATTACATATAATTCGATCAAATTCGTTTCGCAGTAGTTACAATCAGAGAATGATCCTAAACAAAAAAGAATGATCAGACCATATTCGATACACACAGAAAGAGAAGGAGGAACATACCTAGCGTCCTGATTGAAGGAGGCGCAGAGAATTGGATAAGAAGATGGTTGATTGGCCATGAGAGGGGGAGAGAGAGAGAGAGAGAGAGAATCGAAGCTCAGAGACGGGAATCCATGGAAACGGATGTTTGTCTATTCTGAAGCAAAAAAGTTGCAGGTCGTAAGACGGTAGACTTGTAGCGTAATTGGGTCTCTTTTGGGAAAATTGTAAATCCAAATTTTAAAATCCCTTATACTTGCATAGTCATCAAGGTGAAATTACCGGATCGACCGGTTGTGTGTTTGTGCTAACTAAATTTTTTTATAGTTGCACAAATAAGCAATCGGAATTAGGTTACTTGCCCGTTATATATGAGATTCCACGTCGGTCGGGGAGAAGAACCAAACATTCACGGGTGGAATCTCTCCCTAGCATACACGCTTTAAAACCTTGAGTGAAAGCTCGAAAGGAAAGCCCGGAGAGGACAAAATCCTCTAACGATGGGCTTAGGCCATTACAAATGGTATTAGAGCCAGACACCGAGCAATGTCCCAGTGAGGAGGTTGTGTCCCGAAGGGGGTGGACACGAGGTGATGTGTCAGCAGGGACGTTGGTTCCCGAAAGAAGGTGGATTGGGGGTCCCACATCGATTGGAGAATGGAACGAGTGCTAGCGAGAACGCTGGATTCCGAAGGGGGTGGATTTGGGGGGTCCCACATCGATTGAAGAACGAAATGATTGTCAATGAGGACACTGGGTCTTGAAGGGGGTGGATTGTGAGATCCCACATCAGTTGGGGAGGAAAACACGAAGCATTGTTTATAAGGGTGTGTTGCAGACAATATCCGATAGCGATGAGCTTAGGCTTCAGGGTGGATTTTGGGGGTCCCACATCGATTGGAGAAGCAAACGAGTGCCAGTGAGGACGTTGTGCCCCGAAAGGGGTCGGATTGTGAGATCCCACATCGATTAGGGAGGAGAACGAAACATTCTTTATAAGAGTGGTTGAAGACAATATCTACTAGCGATGGGCTTAGGCTGTTACAGTATCGAAGCTAATCAATTTGATCAAGTAGGACAATTGTTCGAGTAGGTCATATTGGCTCGACCTCTCATCAAGAATAAATCAACACTCCCATGGTTGCAAAAAAAAGTATAATCCATACCAAAAGCAGGAGTCCCGAGACCTTGTCATTTTGGCATGGAAGTAAATATAAACACAAGCGAACCGAACAAGTGAAAGTATACGTAGCTACATATTTTAACCACTTGTTTTGGAACGAGATAAAAAAAAATCGTTCAAAACAACCGAACTTAATCTACTTTTAGAAGTCTAAACAGTGAATGAAAGATTTGACTTTCGAGTTGATATCGGTTCATTGTTTGCAGTAAAAAAAAAACAAAAAAACATTAAATTGGATGATATAGTGGTGGTATCTCGTATAACTCAGATTTGATGCTTGTACCCTACAGATATAAAACCTAAGGTCTTACGACCATGTATAATCAATAGCGGAACTTTATTGACGTAACAACTTAAGCCCACCACTAGCGGATGTCAGATATTGTCCACTTTGGTTTGTTACGTATCGTCGTCAACCTCACGATTTTAAAACGCGTTTAACAGGGACAGATACCTCCCATGGCCACAGCCTCACAATAAGGAATGTTTTGTTCCCCTCTCAAATCAAGGATCTCTCAATTAACTTACCTGTGTTATCTGTTTATAATGACGAAAAATTTAATAATTATTTTATTTTTTCTCTTAAATTTTATAGTGTTTTATTTTATTTTCTAAATTTTTATTTGGTTCAAAATATAAGTTTTTTTTTTTTTTTTTTTTTNTTTTGGGAAAATTGTAAATCCAAATTTTAAAATCCCTTATACTTGCATAGTCATCAAGGTGAAATTACCGGATCGACCGGTTGTGTGTTTGTGCTAACTAAATTTTTTTATAGTTGCACAAATAAGCAATCGGAATTAGGTTACTTGCCCGTTATATATGAGATTCCACGTCGGTCGGGGAGAAGAACCAAACATTCACGGGTGGAATCTCTCCCTAGCATACACGCTTTAAAACCTTGAGTGAAAGCTCGAAAGGAAAGCCCGGAGAGGACAAAATCCTCTAACGATGGGCTTAGGCCATTACAAATGGTATTAGAGCCAGACACCGAGCAATGTCCCAGTGAGGAGGTTGTGTCCCGAAGGGGGTGGACACGAGGTGATGTGTCAGCAGGGACGTTGGTTCCCGAAAGAAGGTGGATTGGGGGTCCCACATCGATTGGAGAATGGAACGANCCCTTTGTAATTATATTTATGGAAATATAATTTTTTTATTACAAAATTAGACTGGTTGTCTGTCGGAGGCTAGGTCAATAAAGACCACAACAAGCCTCTCGAGTCCTTTCAACGNAACGCTGGATTCCGAAGGGGGTGGATTTGGGGGGTCCCACATCGATTGAAGAACGAAATGATTGTCAATGAGGACACTGGGTCTTGAAGGGGGTGGATTGTGAGATCCCACATCAGTTGGGGAGGAANTAGCCTTACCTCCACAGTCACAACATGGAGGAGTTGTCTACGGTACATCTTCAAGAAATCTCGAGACCCAAACCTACAAAAAAAACTATTATCTTAAAAAAATCGTCAATTATCATTTTATCCTTTTTTTCACGTTCACGTAAACGTAACCTCCAACGAATAACTTTTTATTTTAAAATGGTAAATACATCATTTTTAGATTTGTATAAAACTTATTTAAATACAATAATTAAATAGATAATGACAAATAACTTTTTACTTACTTCGATTTTATTAAATAATTTAATTTTGGAAAATTTTTAATGTCTATTTTTTATTGGTTTATTATTGTAATAAAAAAATTACCATTTTCCATTAAAAGAAATTAAATTAATATATTAAAAAGCCAATGGTAATTATAATTATAATATCTCTTAAATTTTATATAGTTAGTGAATGAAAATGAAAAATATTATATTATAAATACGAATGTCAACTATGAAAATAATGATTGAATAAATTATCCACTTTGATTATTTAATGATTGAATAAATTATATTCCTAAAAATATTTTTTATTGTAAAATTAATTTTGAAACTAGTTTTTTTATAATAATAATAATTATTATTATTATTTTATGTTAACTTTTTATTTAATCTTATTTTTTTTTTTTCGATTTATCTAATAAAATTATAATCTAGTGATGTAGAGATGTCTATTTTACTCGTGGAGACTCGCCCTAAATGGAGAGAAAATTTACCGTTTAGACGGAAAGTGAGAGAGGGAGTGAGGTACATTTTTTTCTAATTAGATAAATAGAGCCGAGGACGGGTTTATATTCCCTGTCCCCGTCCCATTTAGTCTAAATATATTTTCAATACATATTTTAAATTAACTATTTAAAAAAAAAAAGGGTAAAAATTACCTATGGGTAACCCAATCCTTGCAAAAAAAAAAGAAGAATGAAACTCATAATTTACTTGTCTCGACGAAGAAAGTACGCCTCTCCCTTAATCGAGGCTCGACTCCTTTTTCTTTTTGGAGTTCTTTGTTCGACATTTGAGTATCCTATTAACATAGCTAAGTTTAGGGCATGACTTTGATACCATGTTAGATGAACACGACTCTCCACAATGGTATGATATTGTCCACTTTGAGCATAAACTCTTGTAACTTTGTTTTGGGCTTCCCAGAGAGCTTCATTACCAATGGAGAGAGTATTCATTTATTATTATAAACCTATGATCATTCCCGACTTTCACCCCACATTAGTAAGTTAAATTGTGTAAATATTAAATTTCAAAATTAATTTAAAAATGGTAGATTTATCAAATATAAGACAAGGACAAAGAAAATAAGAGACAAATTTAAAAAAAAAAAAAAACAAAATAATAGCAATAGAATAGATCCTATCTTAAAATCTCATCCTAATAATTAAATTGCCAAGTGGATGCTGAGTATTTGCCGAAGCGGATGCCATTAATTTACAATATTAAATTACTACCAAATAACAAAATTTTAAAAACAAGACAAAAATTTTAAATTATTTTTTTTATAGAATTTTAAACTATGTTTGTCATTTCTGTCTTTTATTTTATAGTAGTATATAAAATATAGCATAGGTCAAATCTATTCGAATCTTGTCTTAGTTGACTTTGACTATTTGATAGATCACAAGATAAAAATTCATTAAAATCTTGACTCAATATTATTTTTTATTTTTCGTAAATATTTTAAAACTATCCCAAAAAAAAACATCGTTAAATTTTTGTTTGGTTGTGGTCTTAGTTTTCGATCCAGATCATTGCCATGATTTTTTATTTAACCATAAAATATTTATAATAAGCCGAGATTTAGGAACTCAAATAAAACAAATTTTATAATTTATTTAAAAATATTATTCTGGTTAATATACTTCGAGACTTATTTTATTTCGTTTAAATTTTAAAATTTTTAAAATTTTTAATCAATTTTAAAATTAGTTTAATTTATTTTTATAAACTATAATTTCTATTAGTATTCATTCTATAAATTTTGTAATATACTACAGTTTATGTCTTTTTTTTTTATTATTATTGAAATTGCTATTAATTAACTTTAAAATAATAATAAAAATTATTTTATGTAATATTACGTTAATATCCCTCAACTTTCGGCGTATTTTGGGGCTACGAGGCGCCCAACCCAAACATTCATGCAATACGGCCAAAATTCAAAAAGAAAAAAAAGAGTATTAAACATTAAATAATATTTTTAGTCTTTTTTTAATAATTACTTTTTGAAAAAAAAATTATAAAAGTATTTATTATAATTATAATTTTATTTTGTTTTAGTAGATGGATAATTATCAATACAAACAATAATCTAAATATATATTTTTCAATATAAAAAATAATATCTTAATTATTTCGACAATTGTCATAAAAATTGAATTATAAATTTAAAAATAAATGATTTTGATCCTCTTCAACAAATTTCCAATTAAATGGAGGCACGTGCCATTGGAAGGCTGGGAGTGTCACAATCGCACTTTTGATGACAGCGGACTTGCGATTGTGCGGCACTCACTTTCCAACGACAAGTGAGCTAAGCCAATTCGTTCTTGCGTCGCCTACGGCCAAGCGACGTATGCTCGAGCCTCTGGCCTCGGTTTTAAGAGAAGGTTTTAGAAAACGAGGGTAGAGAGAGATTTTCGAAAGAGATGTGATATAAACAAGCAAGAGAGAAATAACAACGGCTCATAATATATAACCTTGGGTAGGGAGAAGTTGACAACTAGTCGTGTCCCCCTATAGTACATTCTGAGAGGCATTTCATGTCTGACAGCCGCTCTAGACATGATATTTATGAAACGTCATATTTCTTGTAAATACAAGAGTAAAACACTAGAATATGAAAAGACATAAAGGGTTGGGCTTGTCATGGGCATGCGGTCATGGACAACACGCCTTGGACGAGCATGACCGTGATAAGGGGCATTGATTTCACGTACGTGTAACGCGCAGGAAACGGAACAAACGGAAAGGATGGATTAGGTGCCTGTTGTCGACATGTCGTAGAAGACCTTTTAATTTTAAATTTTTTTTTTTAAAAGGAAAGAAATCATCCCAATTCCCGAAGTCAATTTTTATCCATGCAATTCTCTTCCAATGCTTTTCTCTCTCTAATTTAATTTTTCTAAAATGTAATTATTTTATTCTTAGAATTTCTTTATTAAAATAAATAAATAAATAAAATGTATCAATTTAAATATGGTTTAATCGTGCAAATAATAAAAATTTGTAAATTATTTGGGGTAATTTTGAGAAATAAAATTTGAAAAGGGGTATATATGCAAAAGAGAAAACTACAGATTTCTTCTCCTTCTTCCGTTGATTTTAGGCCAAGCAAATCTCGACGTGCCAAGTTCTACCCTATAGCTCTCACTGCCACGTGGACACCCCACGTGCGACGAATATTTTGCAAAAAAGCCCCTCCACTATCCCAAATTTCCGGATACGGGCACTCCCAAGTAGCGCCGTCACAAATGTTAGGGGCGCCTTCCTCATCGGCGCTATAAATAGCCTCTCTCTAACTTCATCTCCTCCTCACAAAGCTCAAAGCCTCCTTGCCTTCTGCATCTCTCGTTCCTGAGCCATGGATCCTTGGCTCTACTAATTATCTTTCTTTGTTTGGAAATTTTCCAAGGAATTCCTGGTGTTTCTCTATATTTATTCCGCCATTGACGAAGATTTCGTAAGTACTTGAGATTAGGATTACTTTTTAGTTGCGGTGTTTGATTTCGATTCTCTTTTCCGCTTCTTTTCATCCTGGAAAGGTATTTTTGAACTGATGTATTTTGGTGTGTATGTTGATTAATCTCTGATTTGTGAATCTGGTTGTCTCGATCTCTGTTTTTCTGTTTTCGTTGCAGAGAAGAAGCGTGGATGTTGTAATGGAAGCGAAAGGCGGTAAGAAAAAGTCGAGCAGTAGTAGTAGTAGTAGCAAGAGTAGTAAAAGGCAACAATACGAAGCTCCTCTTGGTTACATTATTGAAGACGTTCGTCCTCACGGTGGTATTGAAAAGTTCCGATCTGCTGCGTATTCCAACGTAAGATTGTTGTTCGATCTCTTCTTCGAGTTCTTGAGTAACTGTGAATTTTTGTGTTGTAATGGCGTTTTTCGTTGATTTTTTCTTCTGGCAGTGCATGAGGAAGCCATCTTGATACCTTTNGGCTCTACTAATTATCTTTCTTTGTTTGGAAATTTTCCAAGGAATTCCTGGTGTTTCTCTATATTTATTCCGCCATTGACGAAGATTTCGTAAGTACTTGAGATTAGGATTACTTTTTAGTTGCGGTGTTTGATTTCGATTCTCTTTTCCGCTTCTTTTCATCCTGGAAAGGTATTTTTGAACTGATGTATTTTGGTGTGTATGTTGATTAATCTCTGATTTGTGAATCTGGTTGTCTCGATCTCTGTTTTTCTGTTTTCGTTGCAGAGAAGAAGCGTGGATGTTGTAATGGAAGCGAAAGGCGGTAAGAAAAAGTCGAGCAGTAGTAGTAGTAGTAGCAAGAGTAGTAAAAGGCAACAATACGAAGCTCCTCTTGGTTACATTATTGAAGACGTTCGTCCTCACGGTGGTATTGAAAAGTTCCGATCTGCTGCGTATTCCAACGTAAGATTGTTGTTCGATCTCTTCTTCGAGTTCTTGAGTAACTGTGAATTTTTGTGTTGTAATGGCGTTTTTCGTTGATTTTTTCTTCTGGCAGTGCATGAGGAAGCCATCTTGATACCTTTGTGCACCAAAAAAGGAGGTGTCTCTGTAGATTACAACTTCCGATTTCGATTTTGCTTTAGTGATCTTAATTAGGGCCAATTTCTTGTTCAATCTGAGAACAGAAACGTTCCAAGTTTCTTTCGTTTGCTTTTGTTGATTTTCCTGTTGTTGTGAGGTACTTCGATTGTGTTCAACCATGACTGTGTGCACCAAACTGACAGACGCATCGGTGCATCCGGCACCGGAACAACCTCCATCTCCAATCGGTTTCGAAGGCTTCGAAAAACGTCTAGAAATTACATTCTCCGAGCCGCCTATCTTCCAGGATCCTGAAGGACTCGGTCTCCGAGCCTTGACTCGAACTCAACTCGATTTAATCCTCGAACCTGCTTGCTGTACTATCGTATATCGTCTCTCCAACTCCGAATTTGATTCTTACGTCCTCTCCGAATCGAGCCTCTTCGTTTATCCACGAACAATCATTCTCAAAACTTGCGGCACCACCAAGCTTCTCCTCTCCATTCCGATGATTCTCCAACTCGCTGATTCGCTCTCACTCGCCGCCGTCGCCGTGAAATACTCCCGTGGAACCTTCATCTTCCCCGACTATCAACCTGCTCCTCACCGGAGCTTCTCCGAGGAAGTTACCGCACTGAATGTCTACTTTGGTCATTTCCACTCAGAGGCTTACGTGATCGGCGATCCGGCCGTTCCAAATCGCAACTGGCATATCTACTCGGCCGTGAAATCGCATTCGTATATGAACCGTACTCGTACGGATATGGTTACTCTGGAGATTTGTATGACGGGCTTGAACAAAGAGAAGGCCGCGGTGTTTTGTAAAAAATCTGGAGGCGACTCATCGGCGGATAAAATGACGAAAATGTCCGGAATCTCTGAGATTATTCCGAATCACACCATCTGCGACTTTGAATTCGATCCGTGTGGATACTCGATGAACGGGATTGAAGGTGCAGCGTACTCTACGGTGCACGTGACTCCAGAGGATGGTTTCAGCTACGCCAGCTACGAGGCTATGGGCTTTGACACAACGGAGCTGCCGTTCTCCCAGCTGGCGAACCGGGCGCTCCGATGCTTTTCTCCGGCGGAATTCTCAATTGCCGCCACGTGCGGCAGTAGCTCCCTAATGTGGACCGTTGATTGTGATGCACTAGAGGGGTACACGTGTGACAACGTGGTGAAGCAGGAGCTGCCAGGTGGCGAGTGGCTAGTTTACCGTACATATACCGTCGACAGAAGGCCCGCCGAGCCCCAACCGTGCAAGGCGCCGCTGATACAGTGCTGGAAGGAAGCCGCCGATGCGGCGGAGGAAAAGGCGGTGCTCTGCCGTATGCCGTCTGCCTAGGAAGAATGTTGTAGAGCTAGAAATCTTTTCATACATCTCTAGCGTTACAGGGCAGTGATGTGACTGAGTCACAGCTAGGTTTTTTCCTGTTTGTTTTTAATAAGCAATTGCAACTTCTGTCTGTGNTTTCTGTCTGTGCTGCGCGTTATGTCACCGCATTTAGTGGGTTGTGGTGATTGGAATGATTTTTACTAGCGCAATGGCTGTGTTGTAATTGTAATGAACCTTTGGTCTTAAATTTGGANCTTCTGTCTGTGCTGGGCGTTATGTCACCGCATTTCGTGGGTTGTGGTGATTGGAATGATTTTTACTAGCGCAATGGCTGTGTTGTAATTGTAATGAACCTTTGGTCTTAAATTTGGAATAAGAGTTTTTAACACAAATAAAATTATGTGCAAAAAAATATTTGAATAAAATGGCATATAATAATTAATTAATTAACCATTTTACCTTCTCGAGACTTAAAATAATAAACAAAATGCTTATTTAAACCAAACTTCTAAATTNAATACAAATAAAATTGTGTGCAAAAAAATATTTGAATAAAATGGCATATAATAATTAATTAATTAACCATTTTACCTTTTCGAGACTCAAAATAATAAACAAAATGCTTATTTAAACCAAACTTCTAAATTTATTTGTTTATAATATAATATTATTTTCGAGAATTTGCAATATAGACTTTAATCTAATTAAACTTTTAATTTTATCAAAATAGTTGTAAATTAAATATATTTGGGCCTAAATTTAAATACGATTTTATCAAAATGGGCCTTCAAATATTAATCTAAATGTTTAGTTTTTATAATTTAAATTGATATTATTATCTGTTTAAGATTTTTCAAATTAAATAAACTTCCTATATTCAAAGTTATAAATAAATTAATAGTTTTTCTAGGAAAAAACAAAGAAACTAATTAAAATTAAAAACGATTCCCACATTTATTGTATGAAATAAATAAATAAACAAANCTGTTTAAGATTTTTCAAATTAAATACAACTTCCTATATTCAAAGTTATAAATAAATTAATAGTTTTTCTAGGAAAAAAACAAAGAAACTAATTAAAATTAAAAACGATTCCCACATTTATTGTATGAAATAAATAAATAAACAAAAATTCTTTAAATACTATTTATTATTAACCCACAGTGGAGTGAATTGAAAGCCTCATTCAAAACTTTTCTTTTTTAAATAACTTTTCCCTTTATTCCTTTAAAACATTTGATTTTGTTTAGTGCAATAAATGTGGTGAATTGTTGAAAAAATGAGGAAAGAATCAAATCAAAACATAATATTTTAAGAGTTCGAATAGGATTCCCGACCTTTTAGACNCTTCAAAACTTTTCTTTTTAAATAACTTTTCCTTTATTCCTTTAAAACATTTGATTTTGTTTAGCGCAATAAATGTGGTGAATCGTTCAAAAAATGAGGAAATAATCAAATAAAAAGATAATATTTTAAGAGTTCGAATAGGATTCCCGACCTTTTAGACTTTTAAACACGGCTAGTTTAACAATTTCGGATGTTTCATCTCAACTCTATACGTTCTCTACGATTTTCAAGATTAGCACTAGTCGATTAAAGAAAGCGTTTGATACCTAACTATCACAAATCNCTTCAAGATTAGTCGATTAAAGAAAGCGTTTGATACCTAACTATCACAAATCTAAGCAACTATAATTATAAGAAGAAGTTAATCAAAATAAAACAAATATTATAGTAAATATAAGTTGACGTAAACAATTTAGAGATCTTGGTTTCTATGTTTGATATTAACCGTAAAAACTAGTTTGAATCATT
Source organism: Cucurbita pepo subsp. pepo (assembly GCF_002806865.2). NCBI lineage: Eukaryota > Viridiplantae > Streptophyta > Magnoliopsida > Cucurbitales > Cucurbitaceae > Cucurbita > Cucurbita pepo. Next base: position 58,516 of record NW_019646537.1, read on the forward strand.
TGAAATATCATCACTTTACAATTTTCTAAATAAATAATTATAAAATGATTAATTGAGAATCATTTTAATTAAAATCATTTCTATGGAAAGTATTTTGAGAACCATATATTATTTTGAACCGTAATCGAATTTAAATCCAAAAATTGGTTTCGTAGAAAAATTGAAATTTCAATGTCTATGCAGTGGATGAACAATCCTTTCCCATCCCCGTCTACCTATTTCAACCACCATTTTTGGATAATTCTCTATTTTATTTTTGGGGCGTGAGCTCCAAATATTTAAAAAATATTATTTTCAAATAAACTATAATCTCCATGTTACAATATAATTTCTATTAAAAAATTTAAAACATTAATAAATCCAATAATATTTCATAAACAAAAAATAATTGTTCCTAACTCATTTCTAAAAATTCAAATTTAATATTAGACTTAAAAAAAAATTGAATTTATTTATTTATTTACCCACAACATAATAGAGAGATTTCGTCAGCCTCCCGTGTATATGAACTAAATTTAAACAATTAAAAAGTATCTAATCAAAATGATATTTTAAGTATAATAAAGTTAAAAATTTTAAAGTGTAATTTAATCGAAATAAATATAATAAAGCTTTAANGAATTGTCCGATCAACTCTCGTTTGATATTAACCGTAAAAACTAGTTTGAATCATTTGAAAAATCATCGCTTTACAATTTTCTAAATAAATAATTATAAAATAATTGATCGGGAATTATTTTAGTTAATTTAATATAATATTATACACTTTAAAAATTTTAATTTAATATTATACACTTTAAAAAAAATTAATTTTATTTATTTATTTATCCGACAACATAATAGTGAGAAATCTCTCGTCAGCCTCCCGTATATGCTATCCCGAATAGGTATATGAACGAAATTTTGACAATTAAAAAGTATCCAATCAAAATGATATTTTAAGTATAATAAAGTTAAAAAATTTAAAGTGTAATTTAATCGAAATAAATATAATAAAGCTTTAACATAAATATAGAGGCTAAATTAATGTCTAAAATAAATATTCCTAAACTTTAAAAGCTTCCCTAATATTCTTTGAACTAAAAAAATTCTCTTAAACTTTAAAAGAAAATAAAAAAAAAATCCATAAAAATAGTTAATATTTTAATTTCAAAAGACTAAATTAATAAAAATAATCCTACCCATTATAATAGTATTTTTTTTTTTAATATTTGGTGGAATATTTTCGAAACAAAAAAAAATTTAGGATATTTTTATTAATTTAACATAATTTAAACGAAAATTTAAACAATCTCAAAAAAAAAAAAAAAAAAANAATAAATGTCTAAAATAAATATTCCTAAACTTTAAAAGCTTCCCTAACTAAAAAAAACCTTAAAAAATTCTCTTAAACTTTAAAAGAAAATATAAAAAAATCCATAAAAATAGTTAATATTTTAATTTCAAAAGACTAAATTAATAAAAATAATCCTACCCATTATAATAGTATTTTTTTTTTTAATATTTGGTGGAATATTTTCGAAACAAAAAAAATTAGGATATTTTTATTAATTTAACATAATTTAAACAATCTCAAAAAAAAAAAAAAATAATAAATAAATGTTGAAGTCAACGGCCAGGATTGCATCTAACGTAATCAAATGATAACTCCCAATAAAAACCAACCCTCACATTTTCTTCCTCCTCTCCCCGGCCGCCGACGATTCTCTCCTCCACGTCCGACGATGGGCGGCGCCGCCGACAACGGTACTCTCACTATTTACTTGATGCTTATTCGTGTTTCTTAGACACTGCTGTAAATCCTTTCTGAAATTTTTCTTTTCTCTTTGAATTTTGCAGCTTCATCAGGATCCTCGTTCCTCTCTGATAAATCGGCGAAGATCTTCGTCGCCGGTCACCGTGGCCTCGTCGGTTCCGCCATTGTCCGCAAGCTCCAGCAGCTTGGATTCACGAATCTCCTTCTTCGTTCTCATTCCGAGCTTGACCTAACTCGCCAATCCGATGTCGAATCGTTCTTCGCTAATGAAAAACCTCGATTTGTTATCCTCGCTGCCGCTAAAGTCGGCGGCATTCACGCCAACAACACCTATCCGGCGGATTTCATCGCCATTAACCTTCAAATCCAGACTAATGTCATCGATTCGGCCTATCGCCATGGTGTTCAGAAGCTATTGTTCCTCGGTTCGTCGTGTATTTATCCGAAATTCGCTCCACAGCCGATTCCTGAAGACGCATTGCTGACCGGTCCTCTGGAGCCAACGAACGAGTGGTACGCGGTGGCGAAGATCGCCGGAATCAAAATGTGTCAGGCGTATCGAATTCAACACAATTGGAATGCGATTTCAGGAATGCCGACAAATCTGTACGGTCCTAACGACAATTTCCACCCGGAGAATTCACACGTCTTGCCGGCGTTGATGAGGAGATTTCACGAGGCGAAGGTGAACGGAGCAAAAGAAGTGGTGGTTTGGGGAAGTGGAAGCCCTCTTAGGGAGTTTCTGCACGTCGATGATTTGGCCGACGCCGTCGCTTTCCTCATGGAGGAATACAGCGATTTAGGCCATGTGAATGTTGGGAGTGGGAAGGAAGTGAGCATCAAAGAGCTAGCTGAATTGGTGAAAGAAGTGGTGGGATTTGAAGGAGATCTTGTTTGGGACAAATCAAAGCCTGATGGGACTCCAAGGAAATTGATGGACAGTTCCAAGCTTGCTGAATTGGGATGGAATCCAAAGATTTCTCTGAAGGATGGCCTTGTGGATACTTACAAATGGTATGTTCAAAATGTGCAGCAATGAAAAACGAATCAAGAACACAGGTGAGTCCACCATTTTCAATGATCTGTTTGATCCTTTTGTTGTGATTGTAGTTTATAGATCTGTATTACTGAATCAAATTTGCTTAGATCTGAAGCTTTTGCTGCTGCCTGATATATGATTTGATGCCTATAGAGATTTCTGTCATATCTTTCTTTGCCAATTATGTTGATCTTCTTACCAGTAGATTGAGCCAGTTTGTATTTCTGCAATTGAGAATAAAATTTGCTGATTTGAGAACCATTTCTTTCTTACAATTTGGTTTGCTGCAAGGCTTAGGGAATTTGAAATGATTGTGGGTTTGAAGATCTGTGGTGAGTGAAATTCAATTCTTACTTTGTGTTAGTCTGAGGTACCTCCCATGGCAAATTCATAAAAAGACAATTTCCTCTTCCCTTTACCAGTGGGTGAATTAGAGGAAAACAAGTTCTCATCTGAGGAGAAATTATTTGTGGACCTAACTTGTTATGATATCTCCCGACCGGTAGGAAAGAAACCTGTAACCAATGACTAGACTAGTTTCACTGTAGAGTTACGAGTTTTATTTAGCACATTAAGACTACCTTTTGAAAGAGTGATTACCTATGGCTTGAAGGAAACCTGTAACCAATGACTAGTTTCACTGTCGAGTTACGAGTTCTGTTTAGCATATTAAGACTTCCTTTTGAAAGAGTGATTACCTATGACTTGAGGGAAACCTGTAACTAATACTAGTTTCACTATAGAGTTACGAGTTCTATTTAGCACATTAAGACTACCTTTTGAAAAGTGATTACCTATGGCTTGAAGGAAACCTGTAACCAATGACTAGTTTTGCAGTAGAGTTACGAGTTCTGTTTAGCACATTAAGACTTCCTTTTGAAAGAGTGATTACCTATGGCTTGAAGGAAACCCGTAACCAATGACTAGTTTCACTGGCGAGTTACGGGTTCTATTTAGGACATTAAGACTACCTTTTGAAAGAGTGATTATCTATGGCTTGACGGAAACCTGTAACCAATGACTAGTTTCACTGTCGAGTTGCGAGTTCTATTTAGCACATTAAGACTACCTTTTGAAAAAGTGATTACCTATGGCTTGAAGGAAACCTGTAACTAATGACTAGTTTCATTGTCGAGTTGCGAGTTCTATTTAGCACATTAAGACTACCTTTTGAAAGAGTGATTAGCTATGGCTTGAGGGAAACCTGTAACCAATGACTAGTTTCACTGTCGAGTTGCGAGTTCTATTTAGCACATTAAGATTACCTTCTGAAAGAATGATTACCTATAACTTGAAGAAAACCTGTAACCAATGACTAGTTTCACTGTAGAGTTGCGGTTTCTATTGAGAACAATAAGACTACCTTTTGAAAGAGTGGTTAGCTATGGCTTAAAGGAAACCTATAACCAATGACTAGTTTCACGGTACAGTTACGAATTCTATTTAAGACATTAAGACTACCTTTTGAAAGAGTGGTTACTTATGGCTTGAAGGAAACTTGTAACCAATGACTAGTGAAACTGTCGAGTTGCGAGTTCTATTTAACACATTAAAACTACCTTTTTGAAAGAGTAATTACCTATGGCTTGAAGGAAAGCTGTAATCAATGACTAGTTTCACTATAGAGTTACGAGTTTTATTTAGCACATTAAGACTACCTTTTGAAAGAGTGATTACCAATGGCTTGAAGGAAACCTATAACCAATGACTAGTTTTGATGTAGAGTTACGAGTTCTGTTTAGCACATTAAGACTTCCTTTTGAAAGAGTGATTACCTATGGCTTGAAGGAAACTCGTAACCAATGACTAGTGTCACTGTCGAGTTACGAGTTCTATTTAGGACAATAAGACTACATTTTGAAATGGTGATTATCTATAGCTAGAAGGAAACCTGTAACCAATGACTAAATGACTAGTTTCACTGTAGAGTTAGGAGTTCTATTTAGGACATTAAGACTACATTTTGAAAGAGTGATTAGCCATAGCTCGAAGGAAACCAGTAACCAATGACTAGTTTCATTGTCAAGTTGCAAGCTCTATTTAGCACATTAAGACTAACTATTGAAAGAGTGATTCCTCTAGCTTGAAGGATGGAGAAAGATCGCTCTCGTAGCCAATAACTAGTTCCTCTATAGAGCTACGTGGAGACTCCCTTTTGAAAGTAAGATTACTAATAGCTTGAAGAAGCGAGAAAAACCACTCCTAAATGCTATGTAAAAGGTAGAAGGTAGTCTTGAGATTGTTGGTCTATGTTACTTAAAGCGCAAACATTATGAAAGTCGAAGCTTTATTTATATAGGTTTGTCGTCACAGATGTACGAGAGAAAAACTGCAAAAATGTTTCAAATCTATATCTTATAATTATTTGCTCCCTAAATTTGAGAAGTCAAACATAATTCAATGAATAAAAGACGCTCGTTACTTTCTTTAAAGTCGAGAGTTGACTTCCCACCTTTATTTATTGTTGTATTATAGACAGTAAAGTGATGCCACAAGTTTTCTTCCTAATAAATATTTCATATTATTTCTATGAATTTCACCATAAATTTTCAATTTTGGTGTATAAAATAATAAAATGTTGAAATATTCCTAATGAAATTGAGAATATATATATATATATATATATTATATATTTAAGGACCAAATAATTAACTTATATAGGTTGACTTAAACATGTTGAAATGTAAGAACTAACATAAATTAGAGAGAAATGCGAGAATTAAATAGATACGTACTGAGCGTTAAGTAAATTTGAGCAATTTTTCATATGTTCGTCGTCTTCTACTACTTTTTTTAAAATTATTTAGAAATAATTATGTGATATTATTCTTTTGGATGAAAAAGAAAAGCCTCACATCGGCTAATTTAGGGAATGATCATGAGTTTATAATCTAGGAATACTATTTGGTATGAGACTTTTTGAAGAAGTCCAAAGCAAAGCCATGAGAGGTTATGCTCAAAGTGGACAATATCACACCATTGTGGAGATTCGTGTTCATCTAACATGGTATCAGAGGACTCCAAAATGATGCTCCTCGAAGACATAGTAAAAAATGACTAAGACTCCAAAAGAAAAGGAGTCGAGCCTTGATTAAAAGGATATGTTGGATGAAAAAGAAAAGTCTCACATCGTATAATCTAGAAATACTATCTCCATTGGTATGAGCCATTTTGGGAAAGCCCAACTTATGAGAGCTTATGCTCAAATCGGGAGAGTCATGTTCATCTAACATAGCTACAAAATCTAACATAGCTAACTACAAATTACAGGCAAAATGTCTAAAACAATTCATTTACAAAAATTTTAGGGGTTCGAGTATAAATAGATATTTACAAAAGAAAAGAAAAAAATAAAAGAAGGGTCAACACAAATTTAGGATAAAAAATAGAAGGATGGATTGAGACAAAAAAAAAAAATAATAATAATAATAATAAAATAAATAAATATAGAGAAAATATTTTAGATAAAAGTGAGAAGAAAAACTCCAAAATAGATTCACATAAAATAACAAAACCCTAAGACCCATCCTTTTCACTAAAATCTTATGTTCCCATGTAATCTCCATCCCCTTACATTTTTTTTTTTTGTCCATATTTACCACATCCACCAAACCAAACTCTAAACCTTCTTTGATACTCCAACCCGACATGAATTAGTTATTTTTAAACGAGTCATTAAGGATATAGCGAGCTCACCTTGTCTCTATGTTGAATATCGAGAACTGTATCAGATGGATCAAAAATTGCTATTTCGTATGGAGCCGTTGAACCGGCCCAACCAACTAAAATTGTATGTGCATTATATGAATAGAAAGTAAACGACCATGATCATTCAATACAACCATCCAGGACAAACCCATGGAAAAAATACCCATTTGATGGTAGCAGACTTACGATTGTGCGGCACTCACTTTTCAGCAACGAGTTAAGCCTATTCGTTATTACGTCGCTTAGGGCTAAGCGACATATGCTCGAGCCTCTGGCGCCGGTACAAGAAGAAAGTTTTAGAAAACGGGGGCAGAGAGATTTTGAAAGCAAGATTTGAGAAATTGAAATTTGTGTTATATGGTAATGTAAGCAAAAACGCAACAACAACAGTGGCTTACTGCATATAACTATCGGGTAGGGAGAAGTTGACAACTAATATTCCTTAATAAGAATGTAAAAACCTCTCGCGTTCTAAAACCATGAGACTAATAACAATATGTAATGAGAAAAAACAGAGAAAAAACAGACAATATTTGCTAGTGGTAGACTTGAACTGTTACGAATGGTATTAGAACCAGGCACAAGACGGTTTCAATTTTTTATTATTATTTTATTTATATGTTTTTTTTTTTTTTTGGTTCGGCGAGGTTAAGAAATTTAAACTATTTGAAATGTAATTTTTTTAAATGCATTTGAGTTAAATTACAAATCATAAATTAATATTAATAAATAAATAAATAAATATTTTACTTATTAACATTTTATTTTTATAAAAAATAAAAAAAAATATCTAAACTTTGGATTAGAACCCTCCATTAATTAATACCATTATTTGCATCAATTTCAATAATGAACATAGATTATATTAGCATCAATTTCGATAATTAAATTCCTTAAAAAAAATTATAAAAAATTAAAAAAAAAATAAATAAATAAATAATAGCAATAAAAAGATGTGATAGGGCCACAAGTAATCGTCCTCTACGTTGTTTCCAAATTTCTATTTTTTATTTCTCAAAATAATAATAATAATTATTATAAAATTATAAAATAAATAAATAAATAAAAAAGAGGGTTTTTTCTACTGACATACTGTAGAGCCACCGTTCCCAAGAGCTTACATTAATTGCAAAGACAGAGCGACAGAACAGTGCCCAAAATATTAAAATTATAAATCGAAATTAAAATATTTTTAAAAAATAATAATAAATAAAACAATTTTGTTTTAAAAAAATTTTAAATTGGTAATACAACAGTCCGCCGTTTCAACCTCCAGCGCCGCCGCTGTCGCCGTCGTCTCCGTCGTCTCCATCGGCTGTCCACCGCCGCCGCCGTGCAAAATTCAAGCGTTTTGCTCAGGAAGAGGGTAAGATAAAGTAATTATTTAAAAAAAAATGGTAATTTTGTGGAGAAAATTAAAAATGAAGGTAAAATAATATTAACCCATTTCATTAAATTAAAAAAAAAAAAAAAAA
>NW_019646537.1:67526-70646 GCF_002806865.2 Cucurbita pepo subsp. pepo
AAAAAAAAAAAAAAAATGACAGAGAGAACAAAATGTTACCTGAAATGAACGGAAAATAGAAAATGAAAAATGGAGAAAGGAAAATTAAAAATAAAATAAAAACAATTACAAGAGATTGAGCCAGTCCGCCAATATCACCACCACAACCGCCACCACGCCACGGCGGTGCAAAGATCAAACGCCGGAGGAGCCACGGAGGAGATAAGCCAGAAGAAGAGTGGTTATCCAGCTTTGAACCAAACCCAGAAGCTCATTTCTGGCTGCTGAACTTTTGTTCATGTTCCGCCGTAGATCCCGCCCGGCTCTGCCGTTTAAAGGAGGCGATTCCACCACCGCCACCGCCACCGCCAGCTCCGCCGCCGCAAGAGGAGGAGATGAGACATAAAAAAAAAAAAAAAAAAAAAAAATTGAAAAACACTCAAAAATAGAATGTAAATTTGGGGGAGAACACAAACATTGGGGTTTTTTTTATAAAAAAAATCCAATGTCTCTCTCTCTCTCTCTCTAGATTCTCTCTCTAGATTTCTTGGTTGTTCTTGGGCTTTTCTCTCTCTAGTTTCTTGTAAATGGGGTTTTCTCTCTGGTCCTGTCAAAAAGAAGGAAAAAGTAAAAGAGATTTGCAATCAATGCTTAGAAGAAGAAGAAGAAGAAGAAGAAGGGTGGAATGCAATGAAATGGAAATAATTTTATTTTTTACATAAATTATTTAATTTAGACCCGATAATCCGACGTGCTCGGACTATGGGTTAGAATTTTTTCGGTTTGAATTGAGTTAATTTCAAAAAAAAAAAAATTAAAATTTTGATTCCGTTCGTGGGGTTTGTGGGTTGACAGTTTTTTTTGTTGGATCGACTCGACCAACATGAAAATAAAGTTATAATCCTGCTCTCCCTCATTCAATCTAAAATAGGGAAGGTAAACTCTATTTGTATTACTGCTCTCCCTCATTCAATCAATTCGAGAGCTTATGTTCAAAGTGGACAATATCATACCTGGAGAGTTGTGGTTCCTAACATGGTATCAGAGTCATGCCCTAAACTTAGTCATGTCATTAGAATCCTCAAATATCGAACAAAAAATTGTGAATTTTAAAGGTCAAAAGTGACTAAAGTGTCGAACATATAGTGTACTTTGTTCGAGAGCTTCTGAAAAAGGAGTCGATACTTGATTAAAGGGAGGCTATTCGAGAGCTCCATAAGCCTCAGAGCTTGAATCTTATAATATACTTTGTTCGAGGGAGAGATGGTTGAAGATTATTGGGAGTGAGTACGAAGATCCCGAGCAAATCAGGAACAACAATAATTTTAATTTGGATTAAAATTAGGTTATTTAAAATTTAAAATACTAACAAAAAATATATATATATATATATATATTAATTATATTTATTGTTATTGTCAAAAAGTATGTTTGGATGAAGGGATTTAAAGATTGGGATTAAATGTTTTTTAATCCATTTTAAACCGTTGAACTTTTTCCAAGAAACACCAATTTAGCTAGATCTGCGCCGTCCTTTTTACCTCACTTTTCCTTTTCTCTCCCTTCTTTATTTCAATAATTACCATCCTACCCCTCTCTCTTTTTTTCTTTTGAAAAAATATTTACGTTATTCATACGACCCGAAAGTTTGACCAATTCGTACACCCAACCCATACGATAAGGGTTAGCTTGGTTTAAAATTTGAGTTCAATAAAATTTTAGTTATCCGTTTTAGCTCGTTACGTATCATCGTCAACCTCACAGTTTTAAAACGTGTCTAATAGGGAAAGATTTTCACTCTTGCTCCCCTTCTAATGATGTGGAATCTCACAATTCATCCCTCTTCGGGCTCGGTGACTAATTCTAATACCATTTGTAACAGTTTAAGCCCACCACTAACAGATATTATCTATTTTAGCCCATTACGAATTGTCGTTAACCTTACGGTTTGAAAACACATCTACTAGGGAGAGGTTTCCATACCCTTATAAGAAATGTTTCGTTCTCATCTCCAATTGACATGGGATCGCACATAATATAACATGTATGATTTTTTTTAAAATAATAATAAAAAATAACCCGACAACCCAACTCAACCCGAAATTAGAGGGTTGAGTTGGGTTATGACCTCTATTTAGGTTGCTCTGATCACTAACCCAACCAACACGAAATTTCGGGTTGATCCAAAAGATTTGTATAACTCAATTCGTGTATACCCCTAAAAATTATAAATACAATAAACCTATGAAAATAATAAATTTAGTATTTAAACTTTTAATTTTATATTTAATAGTGTAAATTAAAAAAAAAACTATTTAAAATTTAATAAATAAAATTAAGGTTAAATTAATAAAAGTATTCTTAAATTTTTAAATTTATTAATATATATATATATTTTTTAAAAAGGGTAAGATATAAATAGTTAATATTTATTAAAAAAATATTCTTAAATTTTAAAAAATTTCATTACCAATTAAATTTAAAAAAATTATTAGTATTTTTTAAATATAATAGTCCTAACGGTAATATTTTTGAAGTTTTAATTAAAAAAAATTGGTATTAATAAAATTTTAAAATTTAAAATGGTAATTTTGAAACTCTTTTAAAAATTCAGTATATTTTTAAAATAGAGTATTATTTTTAATTTTTATTTAAGTTAATCTAATTAACCGTTTGAAGAGATAGAAAAAGTATTTAAAAAAAAAAAAATGTTGGCGTTTATTTCTGTGAAACTGAGTCAGCAGCTGGCTTCACCTGCAGCCATACGGGCACCAACCCCAATAGCCTTCACCAAGACCCTACTCAATAGTAACTACCTCTTCCACCAATTTTATTTTAATTATTACTTTTTTTTTTNTATTTAAAAAAAAAAAAATGTTGGCGTTTATTTCTGTGAAACTGAGTCAGCAGCTGGCTTCACCTGCAGCCATACGGGCACCAACCCCAATAGCCTTCACCAAGACCCTACTCAATAGTAACTACCTCTTCCACCAATTTTATTTTAATTATTACTTTTTTTTTTACTAAATTATAAATACGCATTCATTTTTGAAAGCTCGATCCAAACACGTTCATAATTTGGTCATTAAATAAAACACGAACATTATCAAATTTGTAAATATGAAAACTTTGAAATATTTT
>NW_019646538.1:0-9677 GCF_002806865.2 Cucurbita pepo subsp. pepo
ATTCGACTACAACCCAGAGAAACTTGCTCGACGAGCAGGCCGAGGGGGTATGCGAGCATGGACGTCAACTACAGCCCAGAGAAACTAGCTCGATGAGCAGGCCTAGGGGGTGTGCTAGCCCGCCTGGTGAGCCCACACTCGCACATGTAAGTTGTGTGTAGAGAAGTACTACACATCCAAATTTATCCGGACTAGAGAGCACCTAAGAGAATATGATTTTACCTGTGGGGTCATGTACCAAGTATCTCTTAAAATATGCAAGTCTTGTGCTACTATTATATTTCAAGTAAAGGCTAACGCTAAAAAAATGAATCAAACCGAGATGGGGAGGAAAATCCTGAGACGTGTGAGCCGTGTTGAAATTGATGATGGGAGAATTATTATGATATCCAAAAAAGTTGTTGTAGGCTGTCATTTTCTTCCCATCCATTATGGTACTCTTTTTTAATTTGCATTTAAAAAAAATGATACTTGTGGGGAAATATGTCCTATGGGATATTTTCTAATGGGACAAATGTTACGAAATTTATGATTTTGTAGTTACGAGTAAGTGAAGAGAAAAGATTTCAAAAAATTTAATATTTTCTTAATCACGGTAATGAATTACAAATGGTATCAAAGTCAGACACTAGACACTGGGCAATGTGCCAGCGAGAAGACTGTTCCTCGAAGGGAGTAGACACAAGGCGGTGTGCTACTAAGGACACTAGGCCTCGAAGGGGGTGGATTTGGTAGGGGTCCGAGGAGAAAGTAACGAGTGCTAGCAAGGATGCTGGGCCCTAAATGGAGGTGGATTGTGATGTCCCACATTGATTGGGGAGGAGAACGAAACCCCATTTAATAAAGGGTGTGGAAACTTTCCCCTAATAGACGCGTTTTAAAGCCTTGAGAAGAAGCCCGAAAGGGAAAGCCCAAGGAGTAGAAGTGTCAGCGAGAACGCTGGGCCCCGAAGGGGAGGGTGAAATGGGAGAGTCTCACATTAGTTGGGGAGGAGAACGAAACACTTTTTATAATGGTGTGAAAAAAATATCGTTAAGAGATTTTGTTTGCATCTTGGGTTTTAATTTCTCTTTCGAAAGAGGTTGCTTAGAGCCGGCTTTGTCTTACGTGGTTAGAAGTTGCTTTGTATACTTGCGTTTAAATACGTTTTGAATTATTTAAACATCAAAATCGCTTTTTAAATCATAGTCTTTATTTTTTTTTTAATACAATAAATATTGTATTAAGTTATACAATAATGTTTAATACAATAACTATGTAACGCACCAAAATTATTTTTAAAATATCATGGTGAAGTTAGATGGTATCTGAAGTCAATATAATATTTTATTGATGACGTGTCAGATTTATTTAATAATAATTATGTTAAATAATATATTTCCACGTTACTACATTAACAAATATATTCAAAATAAATTATCATACCATTAAAAACTTTGTAATAATTTTGGTACCATACATTAAAAACTTAGGAATAATTAGATTTTAAATATAATGGCCACTAATTTTCAAAACCTTTTAAAATGATGATGAACAAAGTTAGGTTAAAAATATCTACGAGGCAAGGACGAGAAAGTTTTATCTGTTTCCGTCTGTGCCTCCTATTTCATTCTTAGTCTACGTAAAAAAATTTCATTTATTTTTAAAGGGACCAAGACGGAGGTTATATAAAGAGAATTCGTAGAAATCTTTTTCCTATATATATACATACGTACATACATACATACTTATGTACATACATACGTACGCGTATGTATATATATATATAAATTTAAAATTTTACACTATAGTATCTTATGATATATATATTATTTTTTAATATAATTTTTATTATAAAAATGTAAAATATCATAGGATACTCTAATGTAAAATTTTGGCTTTTTATATATATATAAAACACAACTCTATGTGTGAAACACTCGCACACTTTATTAAAATCAATCGAAAAGAGATTTACAAAACACGTACAAACTACTACTTTGTATTGCTTGGTATTTCTTGGGATGATGACGTAAGTAGGGTGGGTATTTATACAAACGGTATTCAATCTATTCTTAAAAATTTTCAACCTTTTTTCTAAAATACATAAATCATTTTCCTAAATTTATTCCTAAAATCCTAAATAATTTTCAAACATGTATATTCCTGAGCTGCTCCTGCCGTTACTCTGTACTCTGCTTCTCTAGTTGACAATGATATAGTTGGTTGTATTTTGTTACACCAAGAAATTATTCTCGAACTGAGCTTGAACATATTGGGATTTATGTCCTAAAGCCTCGTAATTAATTATTTAGTTTTTAACAATAATTTTTATTATTTTATTTGTAATTTAATTGTTATCCATGGTATGAAAATCCAAGATTATGAATGTGATCTTGAATAGTATGTGGTTAACATACAAGAAATCATGTTCAAGTAATAACCTAAAGAGTCTATAGTATATGGATAAGGTTGAGTGTCTTATCTTGGTAACACTATTGATATGACCCACTTTGTAATCGTTACAAATGATTTGATCCAAATCGTTTATGTGGAGACATGTAAGTGGGGGTATCCTATACAATGAGTTTGTATAAGACTGGACCAAGAAATATTTAATCTCTCTTTATAAATCCGTTAATTGAGAAGATTAATATTTCACATGTTGATCATATGCGACTTAATCTTAATCTTGAGTGAGTTATGAACTCCGGCCTGTGAGGGCTTGTCCTTTAATTTACCTGGGTGAGAATGACTCTCTTAGCCAATTCAATATGCCTACCATTTTGGGACTTGACCAAATAGGGAGTTGAGAACATAATATCATGAGATGGAATTCACTCCTTTCCATATAAGGAAAATAGATGAGTTGTTCTCTTAAGTATTAATTTCGGGACTTGAACAATGGGCCCCACCCTCTCATTGGCCCGAGAGGGACTTGGTTTATGATTGGATCATAACCAAATTGTTTATTAGAGAACTAGTGGTACTTAAGGTGAAAGATATAATTACAGGGGTAAAACGGACTTTTGACCCAGCTGTAATTATGAACAACTCGTGAAGGATTGACTTACTTGTAATTATTATATCAATGGACATAACTTGTCCTACACTGCATAAGAGTGCAACTCTAGGTCTATAGTGGAGTGACCTATAGTTAATAAATGAAAATTGATTAATTAAATGAAAATTGATTAATCAAAGAGTTTAATTAATTAATTTTGTGTCGTTGAAGCTTATAATTTATAGGTTCATAAGATCCCTTGCTAGTTCATAGTAACATTCAAAAGTTCTATTTATTTGAAAGAAAATTAGAAGGTTTCAAATTGATATTTAATATATTAGATATATTAAATAAACCGAAGAAATATATTTAATCGAAATGTTTGAAATTAATATTTAATATATTAGATATATTAAAGAAAAAATATATTTATTCCATTTGATACTAATTAAATACATTAAGATTAAATAAAAATATATTTAAAATTTAAATGAGATTTAAATGAGATTCAAATTGGTTAAATATATATTAGGATATCTTATAATATCTAAATATGATTGATATAAATATAAGGTATAACATCCTAATATATCAAATATGTAAATATATTGTTTGGCAAATATTCTCCAAAAGCGCCTATAAATAGGACCCTCAGATTGAGCCAAATTACACTAATTTCTTCCAATTTCTAGAGAATAAAATTAGATCTCCAGCGAATGCTCCAAACTATTCCTCTCCAATCTTTTAGGGATTTTCTTTCAAGAGGCTCCCACAAGCCTTGACCTTGTGTTTGAGTCATAGCAAGGAAGATCTCGTGGAATGTTGAAGAGCTTTTGCACGGTTGGAAAATTTCAAGGACTTGCAAGCTAGGGTTTCTACAAAGGTAGAGTTTTTACTTTTGTATTTATTGCTTTTGTTTTAATTCATAATAAAAATCAAAACGGTTCCCAATGCTTCCGCTACGTGGATGAAAAGTTCATTTCCTTCAAAACACATACCCAGTGATTGATCTTCAAGAATCATGGTCTCCTGCATAGTCGACATCACTATATCCAACTAGCTTGCAGTCTTCGCTTCTTTTGTACAAACGATCGTAATTGATTGTACATTTGACATATCTCAAGGTCCGTCGAGCCGCGTCCAAATGAGGCTTATTCGAACTTTGCATATATTGACTAATGACTCCAACTTCATTTTCGAATTTCTTTGGATGGTCCATGTAGAACTCTCTGTTTAACTCACCATTCAGGAAATTATTCTTCATATTCATTTGCCATAATTTTCAGTTTTTATTTACCACAAGTACTAGAGGAATCTGTATGATAGTTATCTTCGCCACTGGACTAAACGTTTCATCGTAGTCTAGTCCATATTCTTGAGAGAACCCTCGAGCTACATATTGAGTCTTGTATCTTTCGATTGATCCATCTGAGAGACACATTATTTCGTAAGCCTACTTGAAAGAGATGAATTTGACATCTTCTGGTCTTGGTACTAGTTCCCAAGTTTGATTTTGCTCCAGGGCTATAATTTCTTCCTCCATTGCTTGCTGCCAAGCTGTATTTTGTGATGCTTCTACATACGTCTCTGGCTCTTTAATTTCGTCCTCTATAATAGCTATTTCGACATACTTTAGATTTTGCTTCTAGATTCTTTCTGACCGTTTGAGTTGTTGAGGTGTCATTTCATTTGCACTAGGTTCGCTTGGTTGAGTCACTTCTTGTTCATCAACACTAGTGTCACTTGAATCTTCAGGCACATCAACACTTAAAAAAATGTGTACAGTTTTCTCCCCCGTCTTTCGTGGAAGAATCTCTTCAGTTTTCTCTCCCGTCAGAAGACTTCTTCAATTTGCTCATGATCTGGTAATACTTCCTACTCTGAGGGCCACCCCTCTTCCATTGCAGCACTTTGATCGTCAATCATGTGGTTTGAGTATCCTGAATCAATGATCCAATCATTCTCATAATCGATATGGTCTCTCATCATCGCCATGAGTGCTAGCTCATCTTCTTCTATGGCATACAGTACCTTTGCATCCCATTCCTCCTCCATCTCCATGTTGGAGGATGCCACATTGCTTTCGTCAGATTTTTTCTTGGACCAACAATCTCTAGACATGTGGTCCTCTTCTTCCCGCAATTGTAGCAAATGCCCTCAAATCTTTTCCCTTGACAACTCATTCTTTTGAGTTCTCCCAGGTTGTGCAGTTTCTTGGTGGCTTCTTCTTTTGTCACCATTGTATCCATGTTTGATAGACGGCCTATTATTGCTCCGACGTTCACTTGTGTAGATTGCTTCTTCTTCCCCTTCAGTGTGACGCCTCCCATTTGTTTAGCCATGGCTTCTTGGTTGGCTAACAAATTTTCGAACTCTACAAGTGATGGTTGAGTGGGCCATCCTTGTACAGCAATAATGAAGCTTCGATATTTTGGTCGCAATCCGTGGATTATGATCCTCTTCATTCGATTTTCTCCAATTGCGGACTTTGGGTCTAGTTCAGTAATCTCCCGATAGATCGACTTGACCTTATGGAAGTACTGAGCAATCGTCATGTCACGTTGTGAAATTGACAACAACTCATTTTCTAGAAGTTGTAGCCTTGTATCGTTGTTCTTTGAAAACAACATCACGAACGTGTCCCATGCTTCTTTCGGTGTCTTGTCATCCCAAATATGCTCTAACATCTCTTCTCTGATTGTGGTCTTTAAGGCAAACATTGCTTTGCCTGCTTTGATTCTTCATTTGCGCAAGGCGCCGTTAGAATCATCCTCTGGCGGCATAGTTTTGCACCTGCAAACGATCTCCCAAAGATCATGTCCTTGTAAATAGAACATTATGCATGTTGCCCACGTGTTGTAGTTGTTGTTGTTGAGTTTCTTGATTCCTCCAATGATTTGGAAATCACCCGTCATGTTGGCTATACCTCAGTAATACCAAACAAACTTTTTTGAGACAAGACTTGTAGAGTCATAAACTACCCACGACACAAAAGAAACTCACTCATTACTAATCTCAAGAAATCGTTTCTGATGAGAAAGATCAGACAGAACTGCAACAACAGAGCATACTAAGAATTCAAAGAGATTAGATAACCTACACTAACCTCGCTCTGATACCAGATTGTTGAACACAACTCTTTGTGGGAAACACAACTCTTTGTGGGAAATACTTTGCACACTTTGTTAAGACCAATCGAGAAGAGATTTACAAAACACTTTGTATAACTACTACTTTGTATTGCTTGGATATCTTGGGATGAAGGGTATTTATAGTCCATCTATTCCTAAAATTTATGAACCTTTTTTTTCTAAAATACCTAAATCATTTTTCTAAATTTATTCATACCATCCTAAATCATTTTGTTAACATAAATATAGTCACTAAACAATGGTTTGGGCTTAACCTTATTGGGCTAGTTATAATATTTTAACAAATGGTTAAGTAATCACTAAGACAATGGTTGGGCTTAACGGGGCTTAACCCTGTTGGGCTAGTTATGATATTTTAACCATATATACATGATAATATTCTTTATATTAATGTAGGTAAAAAATGGTACATAATTATATATTTCAAACAATATAACTACTAACATTATTGGTTTAACAAGAGAGAGTTTCAATAGGTTCAACATACAAAATTGGTAGGTGGTCTAGGTCCCGAGCTTAAACTCAATTTTTTTAATATAACTTATTTATTTTATTAATCGATCAAGATTAAAACATAACAAAATATTGAAAACTTAAACTCGAATTTTTTTTATAATATAATCTATTTATTTTATTAACGGTAGCTCTGGATCAAGATCAAAACATACAAAAAAAAAAAAANTTGAAAATCTAAACTCGATTTTTTTATAATATAACATATATTTTATTAGGTTTGGTTAAGTATATGAAAAAAATAAATATTGGAAACCTAAACTCGAAAATCAAGTAACAATAGCCGGATAACCAAACTTATAATATTATTTTTTATTTAATTTTGAGAGAGAGTAGAAAAATGTTTTGTTTCAAACAATGACCACATGTTTAATTTGGTTTAGTTCAATTACGATATTAACATCTTCTATTGGCCGAGTCTTGGCCTGCATTTTATTCAGATCTCATATATAAAATTAATTATTTGTCTAATTTTTTTTATTAAAATTAAAGTTTAAGAAAAAAAAAAATTGAAAATTTAAACTTGAAAATCGAAAATCAAGTAACAATGACAACCACTGTTAGGAGTGATTGACGAGCTAAAATTTATAACAAATGTAAGTAGAGTAAAATTGTTCTGATTAATAAAATTAAAATATAGTTTAAATTGGTTGTGAAAAATATAATAATTAATAAAAATTATATTATCCAATAATAAGTAAAGGAGAAGAAATAACAATATTATTTTTTTTTGGTTAAATTTTGAAAAAAAAGTGAGAAATTTTATGTTGCCTACAAGTCTGTTTTTGGAGAGCTTATATATAAAATTAATTATTTTTTTTAAATTTTGTTTATAATATAACTTATCAAAATTAAAATTTAGAATTTTTTTTAAATATAATCTAAAATCAAGTAAATAAATTGGGTACAAGAATTATTGAAGAGCTCATAAATGTAAGTAAATAAATTTTTTTTAATTAATAAAATATAGTTTAAATCATTTATTAAGGAAAATATAATAATAATAAAAAAATTAGGTTATGTGAAAGAAAATGTTGTTAGGTACATGGGTTAAAAAATTGATAGTATCCAATAGGAAGATGACAAGATACAAAGATACCAAAGAAAATATTATTTTTTTTAGTTTAATTTGAGAAGAGAGTAGAGAAAATGGACTTTTAGAATGGTTTATCTATGCCTGTAAATAATTTTATGTCTAAATAAGATAGATATTTGAGTTGCATGATACAATTGCAAACCTTGATCAAGTTTCTTGAATTTTGCTCGATCTTCGATCATGTGGTTACTCGTTCCGTTTTCTAGGTACTACATGCTGATCTCCACTAAGTTTCTCTTCGTATCAAAGGGTTCGCCATAACCTTCTCTTTATTGAGTATCAATCGGTTGGATATTTCCTCAGCCAACATTAATGTGAGTTCTGCATCCTCCAAGAACATGAGGTTTGCCTCTTCATTGTGCTCCTTGTTGCGGCACTCTTTCGCATAATGCCCGTATTTTCCATACGAGTAATACTTGATCATACTCTTATCCTTTAAGGGTTGGCATTTTCATGGGTTTGTGAGGTATTGTCACGACCTCCTCTGCCACCACGTTCGCAGCCACGTTCATGACTACGTCCACGACATTTGTTTTCTTTGTTATGGCTGCCACTTCCCCTCGTACTTGAAAAAGAAGAGTCATCTGCTTCTTTCTTTTTCGTCCGTGTGAATGAGTCACTCCTCGTGTGTGAGTAAGAGGTATTTCTCCTCCTCTTTGTCTTCGTAGTCACGAAATCTCTCCTCCACCACATTGTCTGCGATCGTCATCAACTTCATGAAAAAATTCGTCTATTGACTCACCGTCCTTCATGCAGATAGCCTCGAACTCACTCTTCAAGGTCAGCACCTTTGTATCCTTGACACGTTCCACACCCACATTCATTGTTTGCAACATTTTCCACGCTGCCTTTGCCTAGCCCTTCTCTTCCAACATGAGGACACCTTTCGGGACTGCTTGGTAGATGGCGGCAAGAGCCATCCTGTCCTTACTCACCATGTTCAATGGCTTCCCACACACCATGTGTAAGTGAACACACATTTTTATCAACCATGTTGCGTATTTACTCTTCGTGAGTACTGGGTACTGGAGCGTTACACTCTCCACGCTCCAGTGACTTTGTATGGTGACGACATTTGTTTCGACATCCTGGGAGCTCTATACCAAATGTTGGATATGACCCACCATCGAAATATGTCGAAACAAATAAAAGAAGACAACTTGAAGGAGAGAGCTTTTAAATAGAATCATCCTCTGACGGGATAGTTTTGCACTCGCCAACAATCTCCCAAAGATCATGTCCTTGTAAATAGGACATCATGCATGTTGCCCACATGTTGTAGTTGTTATTGTTGTGTTTCTTGATTCCTTCGATGATTTAGAAATCACCCATCATGTTGGCTATACATTAGTAATACCAAACAAGCTCTTTTGACACAAGTCGACTACTCACGACACAAGAAACTCATTCACTACTAATCTCAAGAAATCGTTTATGATGTCGAAGATCAGACAGAGCCACAACCACATAACATACTAAGAATTCCAAAAGATTAGATAAACTACACTAACCTCGCTCTGATACCAGATTGTTCGAACACTGTTGACTTTTTCGCCTTAATCTCAAATTAATTAATTAATTGATGTTTTGATAATAACAAAACTACCTTCAATTATTAACAATTCTCAGTATTTTTGTCCATAGTGTAAGGTTAGGAATAACGATTTCAACGTCTTTTTTGGTTCACTCAAATTAGAGATAAAACGAAGAAGTTCCAGTCAAAACAAATACCTGACGTGATGATGTGGTGGCAAAATTGACATCATGGACCAATCAAATTCAAAACAAGATACCTGACGTGATGATATGGTGACAAAATTGATGATGTAGTGACAAAATTAACATCATGGACCAGCGGCAAAATTGACATCATAGACCAATCGAAATATGAAATTTTAAAGATTTCATTTAGTTTTGATAAAGATAATTATTT
>NW_019646538.1:10164-22171 GCF_002806865.2 Cucurbita pepo subsp. pepo
TATTAATTTTTTTTTCTAATAACAATAAAACTTATACATGCAAATTTAGAATTTAAATAGGAAAAGGGTTAGAAAATATAACCCCGTACTTTTATAATAGTTCGGTCAAACTCGACCTACTCCACACCCCAAGCACCTCTTGGGAATTTGAATAAAACTTTCTGACTCTTTCCTCGGATCAGAGCCCAACCATTACACCGCTCTTTTTACTAATGCAAGAGCAAACTCAATCCTTTCCACGGCTCAGGATCAAACCAGTACAACACACCACAATACTCTCTAGTAATAGATCTCTCTAAGGAATAAGATAAACATCACTATGAAGTAATACACTCTCTAATGAATGAGATAAACCGGCATTTTTCGATAAGGAATAAGATAAACCGGCATTTTTCGATAAGATAAACAGGCATTTTTCGACAAGGAATAAGATAAACAGGCATTTTTCGACAAGGAATAAGATAAACAGGCATTTTTCGACAAGGAATAAGATAAACCGTCATTTTTACAAGGAATACGATAAACAACACTCAATGGAGGCTTTTACATCACTATGAAGTAATAGACTCTCTAATGAATAAGATAAACAAAATAGAATTGAAACAATGGAGGCTTTTTTCGAGGAATAAGATAAACAATACTCGAGGGAATTGAAACAATGGAGGCTTTTTTCGAGGAATAAGATAAACAATACTCGAGGATAAAAAAAAATAGAATTTTGAAGCTTTGTAGAGATTTGGAAGCTTTGGGGAGAGCTGAATCTTTTTTAAAAAAATTTAGAT
Source organism: Cucurbita pepo subsp. pepo (assembly GCF_002806865.2). Taxonomy (NCBI): domain Eukaryota; kingdom Viridiplantae; phylum Streptophyta; class Magnoliopsida; order Cucurbitales; family Cucurbitaceae; genus Cucurbita; species Cucurbita pepo. The sequence goes on from NW_019646538.1 coordinate 10,947, forward strand.
CGAGGAAAAATTTAGATCGAGGCAACAAATGTTGTGTGTGTTGTGTTGTGAAAAATACTGATGAGTTTAAATAGCGATACGGACCACTAAAATAAAAATAATATTTATTTATTTTTAAATTTATCGTAAAAAATTATAGACTATCATTTTTATATATATATCAATGTAATAATATAAAAAATGTTTTGAGTACATTTTAAAAAATAGTTAAAAGTTTTATAAATCTAAATAAAATCCTTAAAATGATTTTGTAATAATTTTGTAACTTGAAAACACTCGTCACACTTTATTAATAGGAAAAGATTTAGAAAAAGAAATTAGTATATTGCTTTGAATTTGTTGGGATGATGAACTAAATAGGGAGGGTATTTAGAGTGGAGGGTAGTCAATCTATTCCTAAAATTTCTCCACCTTCCCTCTCAAATACCTAAATCATTTTCCTAAATTTATTCTTAAAATCTTAAATTTATTTATTTTTAAAATCCTAAATTTATTCCTAAAATCCTGAATCATTTTCTTAGCATAAATATAGTCTCCCGGTAAGGGTGGAATCCTAAATCATTTTCTTAACATGATATTTTAATCTCCCCTATTCTATGTAAGGATGATATTTTAACCTAATCTCTCCTATAATGGTTGGGCTTAACCTAGGCTAGTGATGATATTTTAACAAAATATATATATATATATATATATATATATATGATAATATTCTTTGTATTATAATGTATATAAAAAGATACATAACTATATATTCCAAACAATATAGCTACTAACATTATTCGTTTACCAAAAAAAGTTTCAATAGGTTTAAGGATACAATATTTTTTATTTAATATAACTTTTTTATTTTATTAAGGATCGAGATTAAAACATTAAAAAAATATATATTGAAAACCTAAACTCGAATTTTTTTTATAATATAATCTATTTATTTTATTAACTGTGGCACTTGATCACGATCAAACATAAATAAATAAAAAAAATAAATATTGAAAATCTAAACTCCAATTCTTTAATAATATAATTTATTTATTTTATTAACTATTAAGTATATGAAAAATCTAAATATTGGAAATCTAAACTTTGATGGGTTCTTTGTCCCTGGGAGAATGGAGAAGTTTTGAGAATTCAAGAGAAGATCACGGCAAGATGAGCCGTTTATCATCACGATAGGTGTCNGACTTTTCTAAAAACCCAGAAACTATTAAGGTAGAGAGATGTTGGGATTTCGGAAGTCTGTATATGATTTAGAAAATGGTTTGGTCTTTTCTTTTAGAGCCACTGATTTCATGTTCTTATTTTAAAATGTATGGACCATATGGTGGTTTTCTCTATGTAGAATGGAACCTTGGGAATTTTAGGCCTTCTTTTTACCCCAACACTTCTCTCCAATTTTGTGTCTTACTGGTCCCCAATGACCCGATCAATTCGATTAGGCACTCGTCATCTATTTTCATTGTTCAACTCTTTGACAACACAAAAAAAACCATTGTTCAACTCTTTGACAACGAAAAAACTGAAAATCAAGGAACAACTAATAGCGGAATAGTAAGAGCTAAATTTCTAGTAAATGTAGGTAAAATTAAATTCTTTTAATTAATAAGATATAGTTAAACAGGTTATGGAAATAATGAATCAACGAGTAGAAGGATGAGGATGGTGGTGATGGGGAATTGATTCAAAATGTTGTTACTTACCAACAAAAATTATAGTATTATTTTTTATTTAATTTTGAGAGAAAGTAAAAAATGTTCTTTTTAAAACAATGAAAACATGTTTAATTACGATAATAATATCTTCTATCGGTTTGGCCTAATTTGTTATGCATTGAGTTCATATATATATATATAAAATAATCTTTTTTATAATATAACCGTGATTAAAATTAAAGTTTACTACAAAAAAAATAAATATTGAAAATTTAAACTCAAAAATCGAAAATCAAGTAACAACGGGTAACAACGTTATTGAAGAGCTAAAATTTCTAACCATCTAAGTAAAATTGTTTTAATTAATAAAATATAGTTTAAATTGGTTGTGAAAAATATAATGATAATAAAAAATATTAGATCATTCGAACCTATCAAGAAAATGGATAAAGGGATGGAGGTTATGGAAAAGTAAAATTGTTATAATTTAAACCATTTTTTAGAGAAAATATAATAATAATAAAAAAGAGGTTATGTGAAAGAAAAATGTTGTTAGGTAAATGTATTTGTTAAAAAAAATTATAGTATATAAAGATATAAAAGAATATTATTTTTTTGGTTTAATTGGAAAAAAAAAAAAGGAGAGAAAGATGGACTTTTATAGACTATGGGTTTCTCTACCGAGCCGTAAATAATTGTCTGTCAAGTTGCATAGCTACAATTGATCTCTCGCAAAACTTCACGTTTCCAACGAGCTTCTCATCAAGTTCCTTGAACTTTGCTCGCTCTCTGGTCATGTGGTAACTCGCTCCGTTGTCTAGGTACCACGTGCTGGTCTCCACTTAGTCTTCTCCTTCCATCAAAGGGTTCGCCATAACCTTCTCTTCTATCAATGCGTTGGACATTTCCTCGGCCAACATCAATGTGGGATCTTCATCCTCCAAGAACATGAGGTTTGCTCCTTATTGCGCTCCTTGTTGCGGCACTCTTTCGCATAATGACCGTATTTTCCGCACAAGTAACACTTGATCATACTCTTGTCCTTCTAAGGGTTGGCATTTTAATGGGTTTGTGAGATAGTATCACGACCTCCTCTGTCACCACGTCCGCAGCCACGTTCATGACCACGTCCACAACTTTTGTTTTCTTTGTTATGGTTGCCACGTCCCCTCGTACTTGAGAAAGAAGAGTCATCTGCTTTTTTCTTTTTCGTCCGTGTGAGTCACTCCTCATGTAAGAGCTATTTCTCCCCTCTTTGTCTTCGTAGTCATGAAGTCTCTCTTCATGGACCTTAAGACAACCAACGACTGCCTCAACCGACATGTTCTTAAGGTCGCTTAACTGCTCGATGGAGGTAAAAATTTGCATGAATCTTGGGGGAACAGCTCGAAAGAACTTCTTGACGATAGAGATCTCCTCCACCACGTTGTCTAATGAACGAATGCCGCTAATGATCGTCGTCAACTTCATGAAAAAAGTCGTATATTGACTTACCGTCCTTCATGCAGATAGCCTCAAACTCACTTTTCTGATGGTGTTAATAAACACATGTGGAAGCAATTTGGATCTTAGGCACTCTTAGAACATTAATTTTAGTAAATAACTTGCATGTTCATAAGTATTAAAACTTAATGAGTTTGAATACTAACCTTTTGTAGTTCAAATTTCTTTTTCCTCCCGAATCGGTTTTGAACCACCACTAGTGTCTTCTCCACTATCCTCTGGCCTTAGAACGGGATTGTGGAATCCAGTGACTAAACTTGGGAGGGATTTAGTATATATGAAGAGAGAGTTTGTGAGAATTTTCTCAAGGTTTTTTCAAGGAAGAACCCCTTCCATGTACCATGTTCACACTATGTTTGCATGTTCATGCAAATTTGAGATCACCAAATTTTGACACTCAAAATTCCACTCAAATGTTTGGGATTATGTGGCAAGCATGCATGTTTGAGTTAACCAAATTTTGACACTCAAAATTTCACTCAAACTTGTAGGGTTTATTTGGCAAGCATGCAAGTTTGGTTAAACCAAATTTTGACACCTCAAAATTCCACTCATGGATTTTTCCAAAGTCAACATTTTGACTTTCTTCATTTTAATTCAACAATTAATTTGAATAATTAATTTCAAATTAGAGTAATATTAAATAATTAATTAAACTATTTAATTAATATTTAATATTAATTCAAAAGCCAATCCCAATCAATTCCGACACATAGATTAAAATATTTATATCTTATTTAAATATCTCAAATTCTCTCTTTTTGTTTAATTCGTAAATAAAACAAAAATACGGTTAAATATATTGTATATATGTAGCGCATATTCCCTAATTTGAATTCGAACACTTCGAACTCACTCGTCACACTGTTCTATGGTTTAGTCCGATATGAGCTAGCAGAGGGACCTAATGGACCTATAGATCATGGGCTCCAACGATCCAAGATTAACCGGTTAAACTCATTAACCTTGTTAACCAACATTCGTTAACTACTAGGACACTCCACTATAGCCTAGTAGTTGCACTCCCCTCACTATAGATATATTTCTGTCCATTTGATATAACCATGATTAGTAAGTCGATCCTTCACAGGTTGTTCGTAACTAGAGCTGGGTCAATTTACCGTTTTACCCCTGAAGTTACTTCTTGTTCCTTATGTCTCACTGATCCTCTAATGAACAATTGGTTTGTGGTCCAACCAGTAAACCGAATCCCTCTCAGGCCAATGAGAGGGTGGGGCCCCTTGTTCAAGACCTGGAGTCAGTGCTTAAGGGAACTACCTTTCTTCTATCCCTAAAAGTGGGTAGGAGTGAATTCCGTCTTGCACCCCACGTCCCCAGCCATTCACCCAGTCTTACCCCTGAAATGGGAGGCCTGTTGAGTCGGCGAACTAGAGCCACTCTCACCCATGCAAATCTAAGGATAATTCCGAATAAACAGGAGTTCATGGTTAGCTCAGGATTAAAACCGAGTTACCTAGGTTATCGAATGAAAAGAAAATCAGTCTCAACAGTAAACGACTTTATAAAGTGAGAGTGGTTTTCTTCATGGTCCGATCTTATGCAATACTCATTGCATAGGATGCCCCCACTCACATGTCTCCACATGTACAATTTAGTGATCACATTGTTTATATCATATACAAAAGTGGGCCGCATCCATAGTGTCCCCAGAATAAGGTACTTAGCCTTATCCTTATACTATAGATCATTTTGACTATATACTTGAACTTGATCCACTCTTATGTCTCTACATATCGTTTAAGTAATCATACTATAGCCAGAGTGTTCTTAGTTTATTGGATTTAGATTAATGATCATGAAGTTCACTTTATTCAATAACAACCTTTACTGAATAAACATCAATAATAACTTTATTGAAAATAGAATATGTCTTTGCTTCCATGACATGTTCCACACCCACATTCATTGTTTGCAGCGTCTTCCACGCTACCTTTGTCGAGTCCTTCTCTTCCAACATGAGAAGAACGTTCTTTGGGACCACTTAGTAGATGGCGACAAGAGTCATCCTGTCCTTACTCTCCTCATTTGATCACCATGTTCAATGGCGTCCCACATGCCCTGTGTAAGTTAACACACATTTTTATCAACATGTTACGTAGTTACTCTTCGTGAGTAATGGGCACTAGAGCGCTACACTCCCTTTCCTTCTGCTCCTTATCGTTGTCACATCTCCTCCGACGACTTTGTATGGTGACGACATTTGTTTCGACATCTTGGGAGTTCTATACCAACTGTTGGATATGATCCACGATCGAAATATGTCGAAACAAATAGAAGAAGAAAACTTGAAGGAAGGGAGAGAGCTCGTAAGGAGAGAAAAACCTTGTTTTCAATTACTGTTTACTTGATCAGTATCTACGTGAGAAAGCACAACAAATCTCCTAAACTTTCCTATCAAACCCTAAACTTTTTAAGAAACCGTTAACAAATCTTTCTAATTAACAATAACAATTTTCTAAAGTTACTAACAAATCTTTCTAATTAAAAATAACAATTTTCTAAAGTTATTGACTAACAAATCTTCCTAATTAAAAAAATTTCAGTAAGCTTAATTATTAATAATTTCGATTTCATATATATATATATTTTTATATAAACCTTATATTCCCCGCCAATGAAATTTACTTTCTTTTTTTATGATATTTTAATGATATTATATTTTATCTCAAATAATTGCGACCAAGTAAAATTTTCAGCTCTTATATATATATATATGAATATGATAATATTCTTTGTATTATAATGTATATAAAAAAAATGATACATAACTATATATTTTAAACGATAGAGCTACTAACATTATTGGTATATCAAACAAAATTTCAATAGTTCGACTGTAAAAAATTTGTATGTGGTCTAGTCCGAACTTAAACTCAATTATTTTTTTTATAATATAACTTATTTATTTTATTGATGGTAGCAGATCTGAAGAGTAACGTTCGAAGTCTTACCTTGCGAATTTCTCTCGGATCTTGACGGAAGAAGGAACCTCAACAACACGAGTCTTTCTTCTCTCTAAGAAGAAGCTTCAAAGTGTAAGTCTCCGTAGACGATGAATTTCGTTGGTGATTCTTCGACGAGGACTCCGGCTATTTATTTTTCCCTCTCAAATTTTCTCTCTAACTTTCTTTTTCATATTTTCTCTTTGACACGAATTCTGTAGAGAATCGTGAAGACCCCTATAATGGGCCGAGAGATAAAATGCCCATTTTGTCCTTTTTGACATTTTTTTTTAGTGTTACAAACTCTTGATAAGATTAAAACTAAAAAAAATCTAAACTCAAATCTTTTTTATAATATAATTTATTTATTTTATTAATTGGAGCGTTTGCATAAAATATATATATTGAAAATCTAAACTCGAATTTTTTTTATAATATAATTTATTTATTTTATTAATTGTAGCGCTTTCATACAATATATATATATATATATATATATATATATATATATNCTAAACTCGAATTTTTTTTTTATAATATAATTTATTTATTTTATTAACGTTGTATATGAAAAATATATATATATATTAGAAACCTAAACCCAACCATCAAGAAACAACCAAAATAGTAAATAGGTAAGTAAATGTAAGTAAAGTTAAATTCTTTTAATTAATAAAATAAAAATACAAACAGTTGGTTATGGAAAATTAAAAATTATAGAAACTCAAAATATTGTTAGGTCACAACAAAAATTATAGTAGGAAATATATATATAAACACTCTGAAAATTATCATATCGAGACATTTCACCTTTAATTTTTATCAGCAACTAAATTAGACTTCATTACAAATTATTAATTTAATTTTTATTTATTTATCAAGATTAACTTAAACGCGAGGAATAATCCATAACGCTAATAACATTTTAATAATTACCTCATAACCACGAAATTTGAAAAAAAAAAAATGTAATAAAATTATTTAATTTTTAGTTGATTTAACATTTATAAAAATGTAAATACGAATGAGAGTACAAATATTATTATGTTATCTCATTATAGGTCTCATATATTATCATATCCAATAATAATAAATAAATAAAATGAAAAGGGATAATAATAATAAATAAAAAAAATCTAAAATATAGAGGTTTAATTTATTTATTATTATTATTTTTATTTTTTTGTTAAAGAACTTATATAAAACATATTTTTATTTTAGATAGTAGATTAATTTTAGTATTATAAGTTTTTAAAATATGGTTATTACTGTAATGACCCTAGATTTCAGTTACTTAAAGTCGTTACCGTCATCTTAACTTAAGCTCATATGTGGAATATAACTTTTAACATCATCGTTAAAATCATAAAAATCATAAAATTCAAAGTAAACATAACTTAGTGTATGAAAACACCGTCATGGTCTTACGTGTTCAAAACATAATTCAGAAATGAAATTGAAAACGATAATGAAATTAATTTAAATCATGAAAGGCATAACAACCTATTCTATACTAAGTTAGGAAATTAAATATGCTACTAGCCTATGCAAGTGTCATGGTCTCTGATTTGCGATGTCATCGTCAACCGTATAGGAGCGCCTTGTCTTTACTTAAAAAATGATATAGCACACGGCTTGAGTATTTCAAAGAGTACTCAGTAAGTTACCCCACTGTAGGGGCTGTGAAAAGATGCAAACACATTCAATAATGCTCTAGGGACCTATCATTAAAACATCATAGAGGTGGCCTCTAGTTCGGACTAAATTGGATATGCAGTACTTCCTTACACACGAACCACACGTGCGAGCGTGAATCTGTAGTCAGTTTGCACCCTCCCAGGATCTATCATAGTCGAGCTAGATGTCCGTAGCGATGTTCGGAGGTCAACAGACTCTTGTGTCATGCTTACATGATCACCATCGTCGTCGTTACGTACGCATCCATACTCATCATCATAAAAGGGGAAGTATCCCGATGATTATGTACATACAGAAATGCATGAGGTTCATATAGTTTCTCGTCTTTAAAACGTATTTATGACACAACCCTAGTTTCATCCTATAAGTAATATATGTGCGTTAATTTTCCATCTTATCATCATCGTTAACGTTATCTAGGGTTGTGTCCTAAGCATAACTATCGTCATAAGTAATATGACATTCACAACATGCTTCTCAATTTAATAAGGAAAAGTAAAGTCATATTAAGGAAATAACATAATGCATCGTCATCATCATACAACGTCACCATGACACATCATAATCATCATAGAACATCATTAAACGTCATCATATAACTCATACGCGTCATCATCCATCATATATCATACGTCATATGTCATACGTCATACATCATATCATAAAGCATAAAGGACACGTTCCGGTACCACTAGGCATGTGTTGTCATACATCGAGCAATTACCTAGCCTAACATAGAGTAAGGCCACTTACTTGGTTGACCTTAGCTAGTGTTCTCCCTAAATTAAGTATGTTAGCTCTCATTCCTCGAAAGCTGCTCCAAGCGTCACCTGAGTTCATTTCCTGTTAGGTGATCCCATTCCTTTCATTAGTATTTCACAATTCTAAATTAAATTCAACTCGAATTGTGATATCCATCTTATTGACCTTAATTACCTTAGTTACGGTCAAAATCAACTCTGGGAGGGTAAAATATGTAGGAGGTCATTGTCATAATTGCTAAACCGAGTTGTCTAACTCGTTTTTTAGTTGACGGACTGCATGGAGCCGAGCCAAGCCATGTAGCTGAGGTGTTCTATTTGCTGCAGGGCAACACGTGGCGCAACGGGAGCGAGACACGTCACAACTTCAATGTTGTTACTATTATATTTTTAGATTTTCAAACAAAAATGTCTATTAGATATGAATTAGTTGAGTAGTAGGTGTCACAATCGCACTCTTGCGGTAATAGGATAGCGATTTTATGACATTTGTTCAAACCCAGCGTACAAGTCAACCGTGAGAAATTCGGACTTCGTGGATAATGTCGGTGTATTTTCAAGATTCGAGTCACGTTTGCGAGAAATATTTTAGAAAACGTGAATGAGAGGACATACATTTGAGAACAATTTGAAATAATCGAAAAAAACAATGTTATTATGGCTATAAGTAAAGAAAGAAACATCGCGACTTAAATAACATATAACTCAAGGTGTAACGACCCAAATAATAATAATAATAATAATAATAATAATAATAATAATAATAATAATAATTCAATAATTAAAATAATATTTTCCCTAAACTACTCTCCACTGACTCCCTTCCTCTCCCAACTATCTCTCTTCAACCAACTCATCAGTCAAAATCCCAAATCACAATACAGGATTCATGGTTCCTACAATGAAAAAAGAAAGAAGAAAAGAAAAAATACCAACCAGATTTACAACGCAGCCAGAGATTTAATTATTGGAGAGAGATCTTGCTGTCTCGTAAGTCATATTTCAGATCTCTTTTTCATTTATCCTATCGATTTTCTTTTCTTTTGTTTAATTATTCCGAACCAGATCTCTTCTCTGTGTGCATCTATTTAGATTTTGGTTATCAGGTTATAGAAAATTAACTATAACTGAGAATAATATATCTGTCAGAGAAAAAGATGGAAGATAAAGAAGTAAATAAGAGGAAAGAAAAGATTTGGTTTAAAAAAAAATTAACAAGTAAATAAGAAAGGAAAGATTTGGGAAGAAGAATTTATACGTGATATCTGTGAATTTGAATGATAACATAATTAAAAGGAAGAAAAAAAAAATGGAAAACCAGAGAAAGGAAAGATTTGGAAAGAAAATTAATTAGAATACAGATGATAACAGAATTAAAAGGAAGAAAAAAAATGGAAAACCAGAGAAACGAAAGATTTGGAAAGAAAATTAATTAGAATATCGATGATAACAGAATTAAAAGGAAGAAAAAAAAAATAGAAAACCAGAGAAAGGAAAGATTTGGAAAGAAAATTAATTAGAATACAGAAAAAATATCGATAGCAGACTGGAGAGACGCCATAATATTGTTAACAAAATCAGGAAGAAAAGACAAAAAAAAAAAAAAAATAATATATATAGATAGGAGGCCAAATACGGTAAACAAAATAAAAAAGGAAAGAGAGACAAAGAGAAATGCAGAGACATAACTAAAAGAGAGAGTACAGAGAAGACCTATAGAGAAAAAAAAAACAAAGTCAAAAGGGAAGAGAGATAGGAAGAAATGCAAAGAAAGAACTAAAAGAGAGAGTACAGAAAGAGAGATAGGAAGAAATGCAAAGAAAAAACTAAAAGAGAGAGTACAGATAAGACCTACAGAAAAGAAAAAAAATAAGGAGAGCAGGATAGAAATAAAAGAGAAAATAGGGTGAAAATACAGAGAAAATACAGAAAAAAAATAATAAGGAGAGCAGGATAGAAATAAAAGAGAAAATACGGTGAAAATACAGAGAAAATACAGAGAAGCCAAAATACAAAATCAAAAGAAAAAAATAGAGGGAGAGAAAAATAGAAGGGAAGAGTTGGAGTAAGAATCGATTATAACGTTCCAAGACTTTATCCATGCAAAGTCTTTAATGCTCGCATGAAGTTTAGCACATGAACCATGGTAAGAGTTAGATAATTAAACATGAAATTGATGCCATGGATTCATATAGGTTGGCTTGATGCAAAGGAAAAAAATCGAACTTTCATTAAGGATAAATTGGTGACACCCGTATAAGCTAACCAGGTAATAAGGCTTGGATGCAAAGGAAAAAAATCGAACTTTCATTAAGGATAAATTGGTGACACCCGTATAAGCTAACCAGGTGAGTGGCCTTACTATAGGATAGGCTAAATAATTGTATGAGTTATGATGATGTGTGGATTATGATGCTTGATAATATGTGCAGTATATACATATTTTGTTGAGTGACGCTTGATATGTTTGACGCACGTTGTGGCGTTATGATGAGCATGATGATTGCATGATTTTTACCTTAATATGATGATGTTTTCCATATTGAGCATGCTAGATGATGATGAGTGCCATATTGCATCATGTCGTTAGATCGACGTAGGACACAACCCTAAGAGCATGAAAATGATATTAATATAAATATCCACGA
>NW_019646538.1:23475-25978 GCF_002806865.2 Cucurbita pepo subsp. pepo
CTGATATGAACCAAGAGACATCAATCATACATTATACTTCAATGAAGATGTGAAGAAAAGGTTGTCAAAATTATCAAAAGATGTTTCAATTCATGCCACATTGAAGAAGAATGAAGTGTTTGATTGTTATAAATTTTGGGTGGGTTACAATTTAGAGTTACTGTATTTCATTAATGTATTTTAAGACTATTTATTTACTTTAGGTTACATTTACATAATGACTAATTATGGTCATTAAGTATGAATGTTACAACTTTTGGTATGCCTTTCATAGTTTCATTTTGAGGCTATATAAAGCCATGTATGTTGTATTTGTAAGGTAGACTTGGAAAATATAGTAAAAGGAGCACTTGTGCTCTTCTTTTTAGCCAATGGCTAAGTTTCTATGCAACTCTATGTACTTTAGGTTGCATGTAGAATCATTCAAGCTCGACATGATCAATCTTGCTTGTGGAGTGATTCGAATCTCAATCAAGTGTTCTTGTCTTGAGATATTTGATCAACAAGAGTCATTCAAGCTAGACATGATCGATCTTGCTTGTAGAGTGATTCGAATCTCAAACAAAGTGTTCTTGGCTTGAGATATTCGATCAACAAGGTAATCCGAATCTTATTCCCCTTGTAGTTGATTCCTTATCTTATCAACATGTCTTGGACAAGCATGATTGAGATATCCGATATGCGGCTATAGACAACACGCATTGGACAAACATGACTAGGACACTAGGCACTTAAAGGTATTAGGACTCCGTCCGTGATAAAGTCGGATGGCAAAGACGGATAGATAGTCTTAGAGTATATTCAATGGTGGTATCAACTAACGTTTTCTTACCTAAAGTAAGGAATCAACAAGCTGTTGACATTCATATAGCATAAACTCCCTAATCAAGAGAGAGTTGGGAGTGAAAGTACTCCTTCTCTTAAACCCAAATATGGATCCATTCTCGAGGAGCAACGACCCAGATCAAGCAACATCAAAAGGGTTACTAATCAAGCCATACGAAAAAGGGGCAAACCCGAACCATCAAAGAGAAGGGAGGTTCAAAACTTGTCACTTTAACATACATCCTTAAAAAGAGAAAGTCTCATCATTTCAACTTTCAATATTGTATTTAACTCGTTTATGAATTTAAAAATAATATGTAACTGTCCAAGTCCACCCGTGGCAGATATTGTCCTCTTTGTATTTTCAGTTTAAGGCTCTCTCAAGATTTTTAAAATGTATCTCTAGGGAGAGGTTTCAATAACCTTATAAAGGGTGTTTTGTTCTCCTCTCCAACCGACGTAAGATATCACAATCCACCCCCTTCAGGGTCCAGCATCCTTGCCGGCACTCGTTCCTTTCTCCAATCGATGTGGGACCCCACCAAATCCACCCCCTTCAGGGCCCAGTGTCCTTGCTGGCAAACTGCCTCGTGTCCATCCCCCTCCGGGAAACAACCTCCTCGCTGACACATCTCCTGGTGTCTAGCTCTGATACCATTTGTAATGGCCCAAGCCTACCATTTGTAACAGTCCAAGCCTATCTCTAGCAGATATTGTTCTCTTTGGACTTTTCCTTCCGGATTTACCCTCAAGGTTTTTAAAACACATATGCTAGGAAGAGATTTCCACACTTTTAAAAGGTGTTTTGTTCTTGTTGGTACATTGTATAATATCTAATAAATTCTTATAACATATTAAAAAAAACTAAAATTAACTAAGATACTAAATATATATTTAAATTTGATGTGTAATAAGAGGTTGATAATATTAAAAGTAGGATAGGGTTTGTTCGTAGACCTATTTTAGGGTTAGTCGGGTTGACCCAACAAAAAAATGTCAAGCCACGAATTAACCCGAATAACAATTTATTCTCTAATTCTATCTGGATAGGAGCTAAACTGGCACAAATTATAAAGTACAGAGACTAAATTACTCGTGCTGAGACTATAGTACAAACAATAAATTTACCGACTAAAATAATTTTTTTACCTAAGTTAAAAAAAGAGTAATATAAGTAGTCAATTCCTATAAACATGTTTTGAAAGCTTATCATTAAATTAATGTCAAATTGACTTTTAACCATCAATAATGAATTTGATGTGTTTCACAAATTTGAAAAGCTAATAAATTATCAAAAAATTTGGAGTCCAAAAACAAAGAACTTGGAATATCAAAGCAACAAAAATTGACTTTATTGATCTACATACACTCAATTCTAATTAATTTAATTCCAATATCATATTCTATCAATTTTATTATTAATGAAAAAGTTTGAATCTCCTCTCAACTAAAAATAATAATTAATTTTTTTTTTTTTATTGATCATGCATCGTATTTGATGGTGATACATATTTTTTCAACTAACGCTCGTAATTGTCAATAATTGAAAAGGAACGTTTTTCATTTAAGGGTACGAGAATTGAATATCTATTTTTTTAGTCAACGTTGTGCTTGATATATATTGAGTTTTGTTCATGGTGACAAAAAAAAAAAAAAAAAAAAAAAAAAAAAAAAAAAA
>NW_019646538.1:26148-30272 GCF_002806865.2 Cucurbita pepo subsp. pepo
AAAAAAAAAAAAAAAAAAAAAAAAAAAAAAAAAAAAAACTTCGTTAAATTATTTTTTACACTAAATTAAGTTTAAAAAAATGAAAAATATTGGATACGAATTCACACGTGTATATATATATATAAACATATATATAGGCCAGCTTAAAAAACTATCCTTCTTCTTGATTTGAGGTACGAAGAGAAAGATCTCTTTTTTATGACTTTCACTTATGGATCCCGACTCGAAACAGTGACCGACTATGACCTTATTGATGAATGAAAGAAAGGATTTATGAGCCCTAGTCCTGTAAGCCCACATCTATGTGAGTAGATCGTTCAACACCTACGACACAAACCTATTTTTGACCTATTGGTCCTAGTATGATAGGCAACCGAACGACTGCCCCTAATTACTAATTCGACCCACGATAATAATTCCATAAACACCTTGCGAAGATATGGAAAATAAATAAAGTAGCCTTATGTTCGGATCTGACAATACCATACTATAATCAAAAGGTACAATGACCCGAGCAACCAAACTTAATAGTACGATATCCTATTAGGAGAGGTTCTTCTCTCATATCATCTATAACGCCCCATGCTCCAGATTCAAGCCATGATTTGGAATTTTGATTCGACATTTAATGAAAACAACGTTCCCTTGTATCTCCTACGATATGATCACGTTATTTACTTGTCTTACTCGTATACTAATATAATTTTTTTTATATGATTTTTTATTTTGAAAATTTTTCCACGTTTTTAATTTTCTTTAGCCATTTTTTATTTATTATTTTTTGTGTATTAAAATAATTTTTAATAATTGTAGAAATTTTGGAGGGTAATGAATGGAAAAAGGATTCCATTTTATCTCTCTATCTTCAATATCTTCTCCTCGCCCCGTTGAGACGTAAGCTTTAAATTTTCCAAAAATCTTATCTTTTAAATATGATGTCATCTGGTGACGTGTTGCTGATGTCACCCTATAGTGGACTCTATTAAGTGTAGGGCCATTCAGTAGCATTATTGCTGTACAGCACTGAAAATTCTATTTAATGCTTCGTCTCTCCCACGCCTCTTTCCAGCGCGTGTATTACACGTTTTAACTTGCTAGGCTATTTAGTTAAAGATATCAGATGGGTTATAATTTTTTTTTTCTTTTTTAATTAGACTAATAACCTAAAATTCTATGGACTTCGGACCGAACTATTGACTTGGCAACTCAAGGAGCAACTTTATAGTTTAGTGAGTCAGTGAAATTCTATTTGTTGGAGTCTCACAATGAATACAGACATAGAACAGATGCGGAAACAGAGACATAACCTTTACGGGGCAATAGAGGAGATGACAGCCTTAAAGATATCCACACTAGGTGAAACTTCACAGGAGGCCTAGTCGATGTAGGCCCTCAAACCGGCACGCCCTTTGAAATTTTCAGGCAATGAAAAGGAGAGCAGAGACAGGGATCACTTTCTCCGTCTTCTGTTTACGCGCTACTAAGCCGGCACACAGAATCTTAGACAGGTTTCGTCAAATAAGGGAGACGAAAGAAACAGTCGAGGTTCAGGAGAAAGAACCACAGTTCTATCTGGTTCAGGATAATGAAGAGGAAAGGGGCGAAACCGAGGTTCAGCTTCTTCATCTTGTCTTTAGTCTTCTAGCTTTACACCGGTAGTTCAGGATCATGAATCAAAGGAATATTGATCTTTTACAGTGAGTGAATAAGAAGGGAATATCGGGGAAGAAGAGAATGTATTGTATTGAAAGAGTAAGTCAAGCCTTACACCCTTAGGTTGCAAATAAAATCTTTATATCAATCCAAATACATATAAGAAATGAGAATAAACAATATATCCAAAAACTAGAAAATCAATCATTACCCTAATCTAACCTAGTACTATAAAATAAAATAAGATGAAATGCAACTACCTTAACACAGTTCAATGGTCTTCATGCATTGGCTTCATCATTTGTACAAGAATGTCTTGCCTTTACATGAGATGTGAGAGTAACATATGACTTGTATTTTAAGAAATATTCAGTAAGTGATCCCATTATTTGAATCGTAAAATGCAAACACATGCAACATGTTGGGACCTATCATTTAAAACATCATTTCATTCTCTTAGGCGTCTTTCCGATTCAAGTTAAATTAGATGTGTAGTACTTCTCTACACATGTGTCGTGCGAACATGGACCCACCAAGCGGATTTGCACACCCCTTAGGCCTGCTGGTTGAGCTAGCACTTGTTGACAGGCTGTTGTCGGACACCTGAAGGGAATAATCCCCTTGGGCCTGCTTGTCAAGGTAGTACTCACTGACGGGCGATTTTTAGACACCTGAAGGGAATAACAACCGTCGTATCATCATGACAACATGATGGTTATAATAAGTCTCATAGTGTATGCATTCGTACTCGTGAACACACAGTTATACATGAGGTCCCCATACTTTCCATCATGACATAATAGATTATCCAAGATAACCTTCATTCTTTCGTAACATATTAAATCCGATAATTATGTGTACATAATTTTTATACATCATTTCATACATAACATATCTTCCAAGACATGACATAGGAAGGTTGTGCATTATATATTTCCTTATTTCAAAACATATCGTGGCATGTCATAGCATATTATAGCATAACATAACATATCATGTCATATCATAAAATAACATAGCTTATCGTTACATGACATGACATATCATATAACGTAATATAACATAACATCACATATCAAAGTATATCACACATATGACATGTGTAGGGGCCACTAGTACGTGTCATCATACATAAAAGCAATTCTTCCAACCAAATCAATGATGGAGCAACTTACTTCGTTGACCTAGGCCACAATTACTAATTATTTTTTTTGTACCATAGTGATTTTACTCCTCAAAGTCCAATTCAACCTTAGATCCATCATCTTGATAATATAAATTAAAACAAAATGATTACAAAGATCAACCTGCTTGTGGTTCTAATTAATGAAGATAAAGAAATAGCTCGATATATCTATTCTCCATCTCTTTTTTCTTCCCAAATCAAGTTTAGATTTAATGTTTTTTGGAATATAAATATGTTTAACTAATACATTGCCTACTAACATACAACTTATTAACGTACCATTTATTAGATACTATCATTTGTTAATATATTTGAGAATTATTTAAAATCAAAATATATGTTTGTTATAATTAAAAGATGAAACTTTTTTTTTTTTCAATTTTATCCTATGATAACCATCATTTTGTTAGTCTACTACAATTCTACGATTCTCATCTACAGCATGCAAGTATTTGTCCAAATTCACATCAAGCCCTACTAATATACAATAACATAACCTAAGGTTATATTCATTGTATTGGTATAAACATGTAGATAATGTTTTATACTTAATTTCTAATCCAAAATAGAGATCCATCGTTCCTGATAATATAAAAATTGAGTGAAATAGTTTTGCAAAAGTTTGAACTTAAATTAATGTCATGAACTCGCATGGGTTGACTTGGTATTTAAAGGACAAACTTGAATTTTCATTAAGGATAAATGAGTGACACTAGCTTAAGCTAACTAAATAAGTGACCTTACTATCAACTTGGTCGGAAGACTTGCCTTATGTATGATGAAACGTGCCCAGTGACTCTCGCACATGTCATTTATGCTTACATACTATGATGATGATGATGTGCAGTTGTATAATATGATGATGTATAATAATGATATCATGATGTTATGATGATGTGAGTTGATATGGTGTGATATTATATGATGATGATGATGATATAATATTCTGATGATATGATGATATTATGATATGATGATATGATATGATGACGATGATACATGATGACATGATGACATGATGACAAAAGACAATATAACTCAATATGATGATATTTCATATTAAGATGATGTGCATGTACGAAATGCCATGTTGCATTATGATGAACAGATTCATGAGACAACCTTAAATAATGTTAATGATGATGAATGTATGAAGGCTAATGCATACATGTTACCTAGGGTAACTTGTGAATGATGTATAAGGTTGTGTCATAAGAATAGTTTAAGATAAAAACTATAGGGACCTCATACATATTGTGTGTTCATTTACATCAGGTTACTTCCC
>NW_019646538.1:32040-36982 GCF_002806865.2 Cucurbita pepo subsp. pepo
GATACCAGTTGTTAGGATCGCACAACAACGCACACGCTCGATCTAGATGAACACAAAGAGAAGGATAGAGAGAAGTTGCAAGGAGAACTCTGGCTAAAAGGATTTTTTATTGATGACTTCAGGCATGTACAACAAGAGAGTACAGAGAATAGAAAAGTACATTTAAGAGCTTTACTGGACGGGATATATATATGGTTCAGTCTACTAAATATAGCTTTACCAGATTTAACCATCTACTATATATAGCTATGTACCATATATAGCTTTACCGGATATAGCCATTGACCAAGCTATAAATACAGGGAGCAGACTCCATAACTCAACAGTGCAAGCAAAGATGCTGAGCTCGAAAAGGGGTTGATTGTGAGATCCCACATCGATTGGAGAGAGAAACGAGCATCAAGAACGAGTGCCATATTGAAGAAATGTTAAAACACCCAAATCAAGATGATTTCATCTTAAATGATGATGAATTCAATATAACAACCTTAATAAGTTTGCTGGTATGAAACAAAGCATATGAGGTTAGTTTCTAAGACCTTAAACACATACTAATTTCAGCCTCAGCGCTTATAGTGTCAGTCTAAGAAGAAGGTTTCATGAAATATAAAGTTTCCTGCAAAAAAAAAGGATTGTGATGTATATTAATGTAGCATGAGAAGATTATCATGAATTAGGCTTTGCACTAAAGATTTGGAGACATTACTTAGCGTGGATAGTAACGGTCTTTGTACTAGAGATTTGTAGACATTACTCGTATAAGCTATAGAGTCTAATATACTTCTTTACTTAGAAAGAATTTATTAAGCGACATAGGTGGGTTGAGCTAGTGAAGTATTATGACGTCGACATATAATACCCCTTCGATATAGAAAATGTGGTCGTTGATGCTCTGATTAGATAGTCAACCCACTTGTCAACCCTAATCACTCCAGAGACAAAATCATGAACTGATTAAGAATAGAAAGAAATAGCTATGATGATCGAAGGAATTGTTGTTTAAATCACTCTGTTGATATTTCACCCGACCATGAGACACATATCATAGAATCCCAATTAAGAGTTCCAAACCTTACAAAAATTAACCAAACTTACGTAAGAACCAATGGAAGGATTCTCCTAGTCTATGGACCATAGACTTCTCTATTAGTGGAACTTGTGTCTATCAATGAGCGACAAGCTTAGGGACAGGATATTGACAAAGGATCAGACATTACCATTCTCTATGCATCTACCAAGATCTAAGATACATACATACATACATATATATATATATATATATATAAAATATGCTCACTTCCCCAATAATTTGTATATTCTCTTGCTTCAAGATCTTCCTTAAAAAAAAGAAATCATTTGTCGATTTGCAAGTCATTCCATTGGACGTGTTATGTTTATCAAGCTCTCAATATTAAGAAGAAAGAAGTCTCGTAATCATAGTGAGTCACTTTCCAAATTCCTTTCTCGTCAAAGTTTCATCAATTTTGTTATAATTAAATTGAGGCGGCTGTGTAGAAATAACTTCAGATCGATAACCATTTAAAAAAAATTAATAATCTATTCAAATTGATCAAAAGTAACTCGGGTAACGAATAGAAATAAAATATAGAGGAAACATAATAGAAATAAAACATAGAGGAGAGAAAAAAATGGAAGATTATGAAATATTAAATTGATGTGACCAGTGAATATGATATTATAACAAACATATATTCTCATTTAAAAAATAACTCTGAAATATATTATGAATCATAGTATCTAATAAATGGTACGTCAGTATCTATTGTATTTGCTAGACATATTTATATCGCAAGAAACATTAAATCTAAATTGAAAGATTAAGAATTTGAAGTACTTAATAAAATTTAAAAATTAGAATTACTAAATGAATTAGGTGAATGTCTTTAATAGGATGAAACGTTTCTACATAAGTGGAAACGAATTTGAGGGACAAAAGCAAGCTAATTTGGAGTTAGATAGAACTTCGACTAAGGCCATCCAAGTAAGTGGTCTTACTATCGGCGTGGTTAGAAGTTTGTGTTTTGTACGATGACACGTGCCTCGTGGCTTTACACGTGTCATATGCTTGATATGTGTGAGATGTTTATGAAATGATATGACTATGTATATGATGTGTTGGTGATATGATACATGTTATGATATGATATGTTAGACGATATAATACATGTTATGATATGATACGTGCATGACATAACATGGTATGTTGAATGATATGCATGATATGTTATGTTGAATGATATAATATGATATGACATGACATCTATATTGTAAAATGATACGATGAAGGAAAATAGGAGGAGTTCTCTTACATCATTTAATTAAGTGTGAAAATGTTGGGATCTCATGCATTATTGTATATCACATGCATCGAATATTTTTCTCTTTATGATGAGTATGGATGCGGTATGTTATGAAAAGGAAAATGATCGTCATGTCTAATATGATGCTACGACAGTCGCTACTCCTTCTAAGTGTCTGACAATAGCACCAGAGAGTGCTAGTCCGATCAGAAAGGGGTCCAAGAGGTGTGTGAATCGACTGGTAGGTCCATATTCACACGTATTGACCGTGTGTAGAAAAACAAATACATATCTATCCAATGATATAATAAAATGATGTAAAATTCACAAAAATAAGTGCAACTAAATTGTCCACCTAGGATATAATCAAATTTCTGGGTGTCCATTGATCCTCGTCACGATCCTAAGGTGCACGATCCACAGGAGCGCTCAGGAATAGTAGGAATTGTTTCATAGTACAATTACAAACAAAACGTAAAAGACTAAATAATACAAAAACAAGACTAATGCCCTAGAACGACCTCCTTTGTGATTGCATAACTTTACTTTCAAATGCTCCCTTACCTCGATCGACAATTAGTCAAAACCTAAAAAAGAAAAGTGTAATCGTACGCATCGTTCACACTAGCTACTGGGCATATTAAGGTATACTCACGAATAGCTCCTTGAGTTTAATCAAATTTTTGGGTGACCATTGATCCCGATCCTAAGTTGCACGATCTACTAGAATGCTACAAATTGATCCCCACTAAAATACAAAAACAAGATTGATCCCCATCACGATCCGTCACAACTTAACTCTTCCTACCAAGGCTCGAACTCTCGACCTCCGGCTCATAAGACCAGTGCTCTAACCAACTGAGCTAAGAGACCTATTGATATTTTTTGAAATTTTATAAAAAAAACCTTGAGGTGTAGGCTAGAAGTGAAAGCCCCAAAAAGACAATATGTGCTAGCTGTGGGTTTGGGTTGTTACAAATGGTATTAGAGTCAGACATCGAACAGTGTGCCAGCGAAGACGTTGGGCCCCTAAGGGGGGTGGATTGTGAAATCCCACATCGGTGGTAGAGGAGAACGAAACATTTCTTATAAATGTGTGAAAACCTCTCCTTAGTAGACGTGTTTTAAAACCGTGAGACTGACAGTGATATTAACAGATCAAAGCGGACAATATCTGCTAGCGGTGAGCTTAGACTATTACAAATATCAGAGCAAGATACTGAACGGTGTGCTAGCGAAGACGTTGGGCATCTAAGGGGTGGATTGTGGAATCCCAAATCAGTTGGAGAGGAGAACAAAACATTCCTTATAAGGGTGTGGAAAACTTCGCCTTAGTAGATGGTTTTTAAAACCGTGAGGCTGATAATGATACGTAACGGGCCAAAATGGACAATATCTGCTAGTAGTTGGCTTGAACCGTTACAATACTCATGCATGTTTTGTTCGAGAGATAATAAATTGATCACCTAAAGCACAAAATTCATAATCTACACATTCATGCAAGTTCACGAGGGAGATAAGTCCATCAATCACCAAAACAAAAATCACAATGTCCTATCCTTCTTTCTAGCATAACGGAAAGCATTTAAAACAACATCATCTCAAAGTCTTTTGATATAATTCACCTCCGAATTTCTTCATGAAAATTTATTGGAATCACTTCCTAAGATATTTTGGACTAATTTTATAACCTAAAATTCCAAGAAAGCTCACGAATCTAAAGGAAAATCGAGATTAAAAACTCGAAATCCTTATCTCTTTCTCATTTCTTAACAGATTTAGACAATTCAAAAGTCCGAACGACCTCTCCTCATTGTTCTGAGTAAGTTTCGTGCATGAACCTTGGCACGACAATTTTCTTTTTCTCCGAACTTTCTTTTATATCCTCTCCATTTCTTTCTATTGTCTTCTTCATTATTTTCTTGCACACTAACCCCTCCATCACGTTACTATTAAGGGACTTGAAATAACCAAAATAATGTTATGGGATTGATTTGATTTTAATTTTTTTTTTCACTATTTTCCACTATATTTCTCTACCACATATTCTTTAATAAACAATATACTTTTGATCCAACTATAAACTAAATCACTCTTGGACTAGTGAAAGAGTGTGATGCAATTCTTGAGTTTTTGAAATTATCACTTAATAGAACTAATCATCTACTTTTCTTATATGGGAAGGAGTGGATTCAATCAAGCAAGATTATGCTTCCAACTCCCTATTTCGCCAGAAGTCCTAAAAATGGTAAACATATTGAATCTCATACAAAAGTTATTTTCACTCTTGCAATCATCAAAGAATAATCCCTCAGAAGCTGGAGTTCATAACTCACTCAAGATTAAGATCGTATTACATATGATCATCGTGTGAAATATTAATCTTCTTAATTAATGAATTTATAAGGAATTTATAAGGAGAGATCAAGTATTTCATGATCTAGCATTACACAAACTCGTTGCATTGGATACCAAATTCACCTGTCTCTACCTGAACGATTTGGATCAAATTATTTTTAACATTAAAAAGTGGACCATATAAATAATGTTGCCAAGGCACCCAACCTTATCCATATATTTTGGATCCTTGAGACCATTACTTAAACATGATCCTCCTATAT
>NW_019646538.1:41678-62731 GCF_002806865.2 Cucurbita pepo subsp. pepo
AATCTTTTTTATCGATAACCTCAGACCAATCAATCGAATATTGATTAATACGTAATCGAGCGAACACTACTTGAAAATGAAAATGGCTCTTCTGCTCAGAAATGAAATGTTCCTGGAAATTCTTGCTCCCATTGGACCATTTGTATCTATATGCATTAGGATCCCGATTCATGGATCTCTCGGTTCGAGAAATCAAAATAAGAGGATCGAACCATTTCTTCTGACCCTTTTTCAAATTTGATAAATGTTGGTTGATCGTATATTTCATTATAGTTCTATGATTCAGAGTATCATTTCCTATTTGATCCCTTTGAATTCCATATTCGAAGTTGCGATCGGATCTATTCATTAAAAAGAATCGATTCAATACATTTCTTATGTACCCATAGGTGTTATATTGGATTTGAATCAGATTTCGGATCAATCTATATTGATTGACTGCCTCCATTATGTTGTTGCTAGCAAATACCACTATTTTTTGTTTTGGATCTTCCAAATCATTCCCGGGGGAGGTCCGGACCCATTTTTTTCTGATCCTTCGATAAAAAGATTCATTCTCTTCATAAAAAATAGGAGGTAGAACCAATAAATATTTCTTTTTCGATTCATCCCTGGAGTTGAATACCTCATTCAAGAATTGTTTTTGATCCAATCCGTATGAATCAATAGAAAAGGCAAATCCCTTATGGGAAAATGAATCTTGTAGCGAATACGTTCTTTAGTTGGGCTCCCGCCCCCTAATAGAGGCAGAAGCCAAGGCCACCGCGCTTTCATTCTTAGATCATAGAGTTGCTGCTTCCGGTACGACATCATGCTACGAGCTATTCGAGTCATCCACTCTGGTATAAATTGAGTGGAAATGGGGGTCTGTCTGGGTTGCTCTTCGCTCCTCTCTCTCAAAAAGCATTACTGGGGCAAGTTTCGGTCAGGTACATAAAGGGTACGAAGAATGCATTGCAACTTATGCATGTAGATATATGTGGCTCGATCACTCCATCATCGATTACTGACAATAAGTATTTTTTTCTTACTTGTTGACGATTATAGTCATTGGATGTGGGTATACATGCTCAAAGAAAAAGGGGAGACATTATATGCGTTCAAGAAGTTCAAAAGACTTGTTAAAAACAAGTCTAATCACAAGCTCAAAAAACGTGTGCACCGACCAATGTGGCAAGTTCTTATCGTAGAACTTCTTAAAGTTTTATGAAGAGGAAGGTATCAAATGTCAACTCATTACACCGTACATTCCAAAAAAAAAAAAAATGGTATATTTAAATGAAGAAATAACACCGTAATGAATATCATGATAAGCTTACTCAAGAACATGCAAATCACGACGATTTTTTGGGGTGAGGCAATACGACATGAGGTTTATCTTCTAAATCGTTTAATGAAAAAGGCATTGGATACTCACACGTACGAGCACACTTATGAGCATGCAGATGATGGGACCTATCATTTAAAATCATCTTCTCTTAGGTGGCTTTCCAGTCTGGTCAAATTGGATGTGTAGTACTTGTACACATGACCCACACGTACGAGCATGGGCCCACAAGGCGGGCTCGCACACCTCCTGGTTCTGCTCGTCAGGGTAACTTCTCTAGGCTGTTGTCGGATACTCGGAGGGAATAGCGACCGTCGTAGCATCATGATAAACATGATGATCATTTCAGTCTCATAGTGTACTTGTCCGTACTCATCATAAAGGAAAAGTATCCCAATGCACGTGAACGTACAATTATGCATGAGGTCCCATATTTTCCATTGTAATAAATCATGCAAGATAACCCATTCTTTCCTTCTATATTACGCTCACTAATATGCATGCATAAACTTTCATAAATCATTTCATTCATAACATAACTTTCAATCATAGCATGGGTTGTGCTTCCTAACTATCTTTATTTTAAAATATTTCATAGCATGTCATAACATATCATTGTTTAACATAA
The DNA here is from genome assembly GCF_002806865.2 of Cucurbita pepo subsp. pepo. Classification (NCBI taxonomy): domain Eukaryota; kingdom Viridiplantae; phylum Streptophyta; class Magnoliopsida; order Cucurbitales; family Cucurbitaceae; genus Cucurbita; species Cucurbita pepo. The sequence goes on from NW_019646538.1 coordinate 43,634, forward strand.
CACATCATAATGCATCATGACATCTCATACATCACATAGCTTATTGTGCATTTATACAATCATATAATTTGACATACATATAACTATACATTAATAAAATGACATCACATCACAAAGCATATCACCCACATAACATATGCAAAGCCACTAGACATGCATCATCATACATAAAACAATTCTTCCAATCAGATCGATATAGAGTCACTTATTTAGTTGGTCTAGGTTGAAGCTACTACGACCTCTTGATGCTAGCTTAACATTGCTCTTCGAAATTTAATTGTACTTTAACGAGGACTACAATCATAATTAGAATTCTACCCGAATTGACTAGCCTAATTTATCATAAAATAATTTAAACTAGCTAAACCTAATTTTGCATAAAATAATTTAAACTTATTCCAACTCATTTAAAATTTTAAACCTAATTTAACTTTTAAACCACCTAAACCTAATTTTCTACAATTTAAACGAGCTAATTCTTATTTTTCACAGCAGTGTATAAACTTGACTTCAAATAATTTAAACTAGTTAAAAAATAGTCAGATTAATGTTAAATTTTTTTGAAAAGTTGAAAATGGTAGGAAAGAATCAAAAAGAATTCGACATATCAACACTACCAAACCAAAATCATAAAATTTGGGTTAGGTTAGATTTTTTTTGGGTTCGTTAAACTTTTAGAAAATAAAAAATTTGTGTTGGTTTTAAGGTTGACATTGCTTTGGTTGGGTCAACCGACCAAGTAGAAAATAGAGTGACAACCTAAATGTATCTTACCTTACTTTTAAGATTATTCTAAACGTCAAGAACACACCACTGTTGTAACCGATATTAGTGATATATTATAAGTCGGTAAACGTTATTTGAGTGGTATGTCCTTAAATTTGTCCAAAATACGTTCCCCTCAAACGCTGGTTGTCGGCGCTTGGCTTTCCTTCTTCCCCAATTAATTTCTTGTCGGTTTCCTCCCTATCCCAATCCCTATATTTTCCTTCACTTTCTCTCCTTCTCTCTCACACCCCAAAAGAAAAAACCCTTCTTTTTCCCTTCCAAAATGGACGGCAGCACCGGCACCGGCACCGGAAACAGCCACAGACTCCTCGACGGCGTCCACCGGCGAAAGCCCACAAAGAAAACCAAACAACCCAACAAAAACAAACCCATCAAAGTCGTGTACATATCCAACCCCATGAAGGTTCAAATCAGCGCATCTGGATTCATGGCTTTGGTCCAACAACTCACCGGCCAAGACGCCGACTTTCCCGACCCCTCTAACTTCCCACCCGCCGCCGCCGTACGCGACGCCGCCGCCTCCCCCGACATCCACCACACCACGGCGGATGCTGATCTGATGATGAATAACAACCCTTCACTTACTGTTGAGATTCCAATGGAGGATGACCCCTTTCTTGGCTCTTTCTATGATGACATTGAAGATCTGATTTTCCCCCCTCCGGTGATCGGAAACTACCCTGCGCTGCTTCCGGCGGCGGCGGCAACGGCGGTTTTGTATGAATCTTATGCAAGGTGAAAAAGTGGCGAAAATCTTTAAATTATCTCTTTAATTTTTGCATATTTTGTATATGAAATTAGAGAATAACAACTATTAATTATCATATATTATATATGTTTTTATATTTAATTTCGCGAAAAAATTAGGAAAAAAATTGAATTATGAAGTTCATAGTGCAAGTTGATATTTAAAATTTTATAAAATATTTAAAAAAAATATTTTGATTTTGATTTTTCATGAAATTAATGGACCCAAACTGTACCTTTTTTGTTTGGTTAGGGTAATTTGAGCAAGTTGGGGAAAGGATCGAAGGGAAAGGGAATTGGGTGAGCCATGGAATATGATGTAACTCAACATCACAACCAAACAAAACCCTTAAAAGGTCAATATTTAAAACTTTATATTATTTAGATACAAATAATACACATTAATTAACCTTTATTTATACTAATCCTTTTTTTTAAACGTTTAAAAAGTGTCGATAATTTATTAAAAAAAATTATCTTAAACCAATCCGAGTTGGGTTAGATCGTTCGAGCTGTGTATTCAAATTTTTGTTTTTAATCAGAGTAAAATGTTAGTTTGTTCAATATTTATTTATTTATTTATTTTGAAACATTTAATTAAGATTTTATAACTTAATTTGAATATATAATATAATTTAAAACTATTTGTAAAAGTTGTTGAAGCATGATCATTACAAGCAAGTCGATATTTTATAAGTTAGTCGTAATTATAGTTCGGTCAAAAATCTATTTTATATCTATAATTATAACTTTCACCTTAAGTATCAGTAATTCTCTAATGAATAATTTGTTTATGATCCAATCATAAATTAAGTCTCTCTCGGGTTAAGTAAAAGGTGGGGCTCATTGTTCAAGTCTCAAAATGAACACTTAAGGGGATTACTCTTATGCTTACTCTATGTGGGAAAAGTGAATTCCATCTCGTGAATTATGTTCTTAGGCATATGAATAAGCTACGAAAGTTATTTTTACCAATGCAAAACAAAAGACAAACCCTCACAAGCAAGAGTTCATAACTCACTCAAGATTAAGATCGAGTTGCTAATGATCATCACGTTTATAATGAGAGATTAATTGTTTAGTTGTCCAGTCTTCTAAAAACTCATTGTATAGGATACCCTTACTCACATATCTCCACATGAAACGATTTGGATCAAACCATTAGTAACGAATCAATAATGTTACGAGGATAAGGCACTCATCTTTATCTATATACTCTCGACTATTTACATTATTACTTGAACATGATTCTTTTATATGTCATTTATATGTTGTTCAAGTTTAACATAATAATCTTGAATTTTATACAATATTCGATAATGTTACACAAAATAGAAAATAAAAAATTATTTCATTCATAAATAAAAAAAGGTTCAATTACAAAAACCACTAGCTTTAGGGCACAAATCACACCAATCTCCCACTTACAATAAAACGAGTAAGACTTACGATATGTGTTCTAGGGCATACCATATACCTAATATTTTCTCCCACTTGCGTTAGAGTAGGTGAAACATATTCTGTAGACCTAGACCTTATAGATGACCCTCAAACACTTTAGCCTGGAGAGCATTTATAAACGGATCAACATAGTTGTTTGCTTAGGCTATCTTTATGACAGCCACATCTTCTCTTTGCACAATCTCTCTATTGATATGATATTTTCCTCTATATGTTTCCCTCTTTAGCTTTAGAGTTTGCCACAACACCACTATTATCACACTAAGTGTGATAGGTTTACCCATATTTTGTTGCTTCACATGTAGCGATGTACGCAACTTCGATTGTAGAGTCTGCAATACATTCTTGCTTGATGCTCCTCCACATAAGGTAAACACTAATCATGATGTGAATTTTCTCGAATCCGCATCAGTTTAAAAATCGAAGTTCGTATATCTTGTGTATTCTTCGTTTTTCCTAAGTATTTGAGGATCATTTTAATTACTATCGAGTGATTATACTTAAGGTTTGACTGATATCTAGTGACAATCCCTATTGCATAACATATGTCAAGTCTTATACACAACATTGTATACATTAGACTACTACAACTAAGACATAAAGAATCCTTCTCATATCAACTTCTTGAGGTGGCTTAGGACATTATTGCTTAGACCATGTAATTCCATGCCTCAAAGGAAAATTGTCTTTTTTGGAATTCTTCATCGAATACTTGACAAGAATCTTGTTAATAAAGGATGCGTGAGATAAGACGAGCATTTTATTTTTATAATTACTTATAATTTGGATTCCTGTAACACGGTTCTTTTCCCATATCTTTCCTTTGAAATTGGTTAGCTAGCAAAATAGCCTATATCATTTTCAATGAGTAAGATATCACATACTCGATAAGAAAAGCTATTGTTTTCTTGCTGTTTTTCTAGTATACTCAAGGTTCATCAACATTTTGCTCAAAGCCATAAAATTTGACCATATTGTCAAATCTAATGTTCGAGGATCTTGATACTTGTTTTAATCGAAAAATAGATCTCTTAAGCTTGTAAGCCTTCTGCTCGTGACCTTGGTTTACACACCTCTCTAATTGAGTCATGTAGATGTTGCCATTTAGAAAAGCAGTCTTCACATCAATTTTTCATATCTTATAGTTAAAATATGTGTCAATGGATATAAGAGAATGCAAATAGACTTTAACATGGCAACACTTTCTCTTTTGTTGCCAACTCCTTTTGCCACGAGTCTAATTTTAAAGGTCTGTACCTTTCCATCCACTTCTCATTTTCTTTAGTAAATCCATTTACAACTTATAGATTTTACCGCATCACGAGGATCTACAAGTTCCTAGATTAAATTTGAGTGCACGGATTCTATTTCAATGTTCATAGCTTCAATTCATTCATCATGGTTAACATCATTAATTGCCCCCTTTAAAGGACAATGAATCCTTGATGTTACCATCGTTGTGAAAAGTTGAGCTAAAGTAAAGCCCATGTAACCGTTAGTTGGTTCATAACTCTTCCCCTACGACAAGACATTATCAATTCTTGACATGAATGTATCTACCTATCAAAAGTGAGGGAATTGTCAACCTCTCGCATGAGTAGTTTCATTGGAATTTAATTCATTTTACTCCAAGGTTTCACATATCTTCCTCTAAGAAAGTAATGTTTTTCAATACAAATACTTTATTTTTTTTTAGTAGAAGTAACCTCTAATCTCTTTGGATAACCTACAAATTGGCATACTTTAGAATGATGTTCCAATTTCTTTGATTGTGTTTTCAGCATATGCGCGATTGTGTTTTCAGCATATGCGCTAGACATCCCCAAATTATAAAGTTTTGTAAATTAACTTTACGACCTTTCCACAATTCAAAAGATGCCACAATTACACTTTTAGATGAATGTAGGTATAATGCAGTCTCCACTACATATCCCCAAAAGAAATTTGGTAGTAGAGCATATTCATCATGGGATGAACCATGTCTAATAAAGTTTTGTTTCTCCTTTCTAAAACACCATTTTGTTGATGTGTTCCAAAAGTTGAGAATTGGATTGTTATTCCATTTTCTATCAAATAATTTTCGAAACTCAGATCTATGTACTCTCCACCGTGATCTGATCGAAGTGTTTTTTGATGAATTTATCTAATAGATTCTCAACTTCATTCTTGTACTCCTTGAACTTTTCAAAAACTTCAAACTTGTATTGAATTAGGAAAAAATATCATATCTAAAATTATCTACAAAGGAGATGTCATATTCATACCCTCCTCTAACTTTAACATTCATCGAACAAAACAGATATGAAGGTATAAATTATAAGAATTCTTTGGCGTTATATATTTTCCCGTAAAAACGTCTTTTAGTCATCTTTCCTTCTAATCAGAATTCTCAAACTTGTAAAATGTCCAACTCTAGTTTAGTGAGAGGACCGCTCGTTAATAATTTTTCAATTCTATCTAAATTGATGTGACCTACCCTTAGATGCCAAAGACAGATTTTTTTTGAAGTATCTTACGTACCAACGGCCTTAATACACCATGTTATTTTCAACAAATGTAGAACAAATCTCAAAAAAACAACTTTGTCAACGTAAAAATTTAAGGAAGGAATTGATTAGCTAAACATGAAACTGAAATTAGCTTCCTCTTCATCATAAGAACCAAAAGTATGATTTCTAAAAGTAAATAAAGTTATTTTGAGACATTTTCGACAATTATTGCTATCACAATATCCCCGAGGCCTACTTTCATGATCATTTCTCCGTCGTCTAACTACTTCCAAGAGTCACTTTCCGAGAAAGAAGAACAAACATGATTAGTAGCTCCCAAATCAATTATCCACGGAAATTTAGCACCTGTCACTAAATAAGATTAAAAACTATGTAAATCATATTTACCTTTATTTCATGTCTTCTTTTCGTCTAGGCATTATGGTAGTTTCTTTTTTAGTGACCATCTTCGTTTCCTTGCAATGAAAACTCTTATTCTCACTAGAATTATTTTCATGGGTCGAACCTCTAAATTTGAGCATACTAGAAGTGACAACATCGGCCTCTACACTATTCCCTTTTTCATCATAAACTTAATGGTTTGTAGTTCATTGAGAAGATTAGTGAAGTTATAACTAATTTCCTAACGACATTACTTAGGAAAGGAAGAAAACTCTTGGAGAGAGTTTTCAAAATAAAACTTATCTGACTAGACTCGTCTATGGTAGCACCGTCTATGGTAACATGTTCTCACATTGATGTTCATAACAACATTTCTAAAGGTTTTTAGGGTCCGATTTCTTCATCCCTCTAGCTAAAGGAATTGGTTTGGAGAAATGTCTTTAGTGTGTGACCTTAATTTTGAGAAGTTCTTCTGGGTCTACAGCTCACTTGAAAACATAGAGAATTGACTTCTTAGGCAACTCAATCTAGGACGTTTTAGCTCTTGATTTCTTCATCAAAGTTACTTAACTTAATCCTTTGAAGCTACCGAAATGCTCAATTTGAAGAAAAATGGATCGTATATGCAAATTCGATACTTACCCCCAATTTGAAACCAAAACTAACTTTCTTCCATTGAGCATGTTCCTTGGGTTAATTCTTTTCATGGTCTTCTACAAAAATAATCCTTGAATTTGAGTTTCCACATCGGTTGGAGAGGAGAACAAAACATTCCTTATAAGGGTGTGGAAACCTCTCTCTGGTAGACGCGTTTTAAAACCGTAAGACTGACAGCGATATGTAACGTGCCAAAGCGGACAATATCTGCTAGTGATGGGTTTAAACTGTTACATTAAATGTGTAGAAACTGGATGGTATTGGCCTTGCTCAATGACTTTATGTGTAGGCTCGGATTGAAATTTCAAGCTTACTTTGAACTTCTTCAATGGTTGCCACTATCCGAGAAATGGGGTTGAGGGAATCGAAAACTTGTGGATTATCTTATTTAGAAGTTGTAGGAACAAGTTTGAAGGAAATGGTGGAGAATTGCTCTCGTGTTTGGAAGATACTCGAGAGTAGGAAACCAAAAAACTCAACGGCTATAACTCACGATTGAGAGCTCGACTTAACTCGATTTTTGTTCCATATGAGTGCCCTAACTTCATACACACATAAACTATAATAATAATAATAAAATAAATAAGTAGCCAACATAGAAGTAAGGTAAAAGTGCTTGGAATGGGCATGCGACAACATGAAACACTCCCTAAACGAGTATGGTCGTGACACTTAAAACAATGATAATATCTCATAAGATTGACAATCATATCTGTACATGATTATACAGCCTCGTAAATTTTGTATATCATGGTTGAACGTTCTTTACATAGACTTCATAATAACATACCTAATCACAATTTTAATTTCTAACTAGATGTGCATTCATATGCATAGTCTTTCTATCACAATTTTATAATAAATTTGTGGTCCATGATGTCTCTTATAGACATATACATATTCATACAAAGTTATGGTTGATTAGACATGAGTGTAACATATCACGTAAATCATACATAACCATTCAATTCAATAACACGTAATTTTAATTAACATGATACATTTTATTCATGCATTAAATTATCCATCCAACTTCGCTTTAAGGCACTTGAACAATAAGATTCTAAGATTCTAAGCCCACCGCTAATAGATCTGCTTAGGCCTTTTACTTATCGCTGCCAATCTCAAAGTTTTAAAACGCATCTATTAGGGAGAGTTTTCCACACCCTTATAAAGAATGTTTCGTCCCCCTCTCCAACCGATGTGGGATCTCACAATTTTGTAACAGCCCAAGCCCATCGCTAACATATATTGTCCGTTTGAGCTCATTACGTATCGTCGTCAGCCTCACAGTTTTAAAACATGTCTATGAGGCAGATGTTTTCACACCCTTATAAAAAATGATTTGTTCTCCTCTCCAATTGATGTGGGATGATCTCACAATCCACCCCACTTCGAGGCTCAGCATTCTCGCTGGTACTCGTTTTCCTCTCCAATCAATATGGGATCTCACAACTTCTCTATGTTACATTAACAGACATTGCAATCCCTTATTGGAGACATCGCTGTATATCATGAAAGCTCTTCCTTCGATCGACACCGTGAGTATTTGTGTCGAAACTAGTACGTGTGTGAACACCCGAGTAAAAGAAGAGTACATAAATGATTGAGATCACATCTGAATGAAAGTAATATTGTGGATAGGATGATTAAAAGAAAAATAAAAGAATTGAAAATTACTATCTATACCAACGACACGCACATTTAATGTCTCAAAATCCCAAGAAATCAAACCGAGTATCTTGTCTTGTCTACAAAACACAAGGATAGAACATTTAGTATTCTTTAGTCAAAATTGTTTTACGACCAAATGTCACAAAATCATGCTAAATATAGAACACCACTTGTCAAATGTTTGATGAACAAAAGAACGAGTCTCTCTCTCTGTTTCTCTCTCTAGATGATGTGTTCTATGCCAATGTCCAAGCATGGAAAATTAGAAAGGACTACACATTTAGAAAGAGCTTTGGTTGGTTAGTCAATTTCAATGGAACCAAAACCAACAAAGAATCAGTGTTCATCAGCAGTTTATAGACACGACCGTTTATTCCGTTTTCAGAAATTGGGACAACAAACGGATGAACTCTCTCCCTTTCATTCAAATCCTTCTTTTTTAGCATTTCTTGTCCACAAATTCATAACCTCAAGAACAACAAAACCAAAAAACATCACCCAAAACACGAAATTATGTTAGAAAGAGAGAAAAAAAGAAAGAAACAAAGACAGATTTTGGGATTCTTCTGTTCTAATGTCCCATTGATTGATTGATTGATTCATTCATTGTTCCATAATTCCTTAAAACTCACGAAATTCGATTCTATTTTCAATTTTTCACAATTGGGTATCCAAAAAAAATCCCAAATCACGATTTTGAATCAAAAATCCCATCTGGGTGTTTCAAATTGTCGTGTTTTAATCTAAGTATGAGCAGAGACAGTGGCGTTTTGAAGGCATGGGAAGCGACGGTACGCAAAACCCAAGCGGCCAAAAAGCGAGCCCACAGCATCTTCGGCACAATGTCGGTAGCTCACGCCGACGACGGCGATATCGAAGGCCTTGGCGACATGGTAGACACTGAATTGAATTCCAACGATGTCTATCACGCCGAGAAAATCCTCCCAAATGGCGACTATTACACAGGCCAATGGTGCAACAACTTCCCTCACGGACAAGGCAAGTACGTATGGACCGATGGGTGTATGTACATTGGTGAATGGAGCAAAGGCAAAACAATGGGGCGAGGGCGGTTCAATTGGCCGTCGGGAGCCACCTATGAAGGGGAATTCAAGAGTGGCTATATGGATGGGAATGGCGTGTATACTGGCTCAAATGGGGACACTTATAAAGGGAAATGGGTTATGAATTTGAAACATGGCCATGGGGTTAAGAACTTCTCTAATGGGGATTGTTATGATGGGGATTGGAGGAGGGGCTTGCAAGAAGGGAGTGGGAGATATCAATGGAAGAATGGGAACTATTACGTTGGGGAATGGAAGCATGGGGAGATTTGTGGGAAAGGGAGCTTTGTTTGGACTAACGGTAATAAGTATGATGGGAATTGGGAAAGTGGGTTGCCTAGAGGGAATGGGACATTCAAATGGCCTGATGGGAGCTTCTATGTGGGGTATTGGAGTAGAGATCCGGAAGAACAAAATGGGAGTTATTACCCATCTGTTTCATCAGGGAATGTGTTATGGGATCCACAAGATGTTTACAATGTTGATTTTAGTGATTGCAAGATATGTCATGGGGAGAAGGTGTCGGTTTTGCCGTCGCAGAAGAAGCTCGCGGTATGGCGGTCGTCGAAAGGGGACGACGGAGGGAAGCCGAGAAGGATGTCGGTTGATGGTCGGGTGAGTATCGATGTGGAGAAGCCGTTTGATAGAATGCAAATGTGGTGTGGCGGGGAGGGGGATGATTATGTGACGGGTTGTTGTAGTGAGAGGACGTCGTCGGCGGGAGGTCGGTGCGATGTGGCGGAGTATATGTTGGCGATGAATTTGGAGAAGGAAGGATTTGGGATGTCAATGAAGAAGCCAAGGTCTTGTAAGAGGCAAGGAGAGACAATTTGTAAAGGGCATAAGAACTATGATCTAATGCTTAATTTGCAGCTTGGGATCAGGTAGTTTGGTTGTATTTTTCAATTCTATTGTGACTATTTTGTTTAACTCTTAGTATGTTTATGTGAGGATTGATTAGGCATTCGGTAGGACGACCCGCCCCGGCTGCGTCGCTCGACTTGAAGCCTTCAGCTTTTGATCCCAAGGAAAAAGTTTGGACTAAATTTCCTTCGGAAGGAAGCAAGTACACTCCACCCCACCAGTCATGTGAGTTCAAATGGAAGGACTATTGCCCCTTAGTTTTCAGGTACAATGCCTATTCCTTCCTTTTCTTACATTTACTCTTTGGAAGAAGATCAGTAGTTTAGTACAATGCTGAGAGAAATGGATAGAAGATGTGTGAAAGGAACGGTTAGGTTTACGTTCGGCATTCGTCGAGAATCTTCTTGATTTGTTTATAGAATTTTTTAAAATCTTATAGATGTTTCATAGATTTGTTAATGGATGTTGCCGTTCATCATCAGACTCACAATTCACCTCCCTTCGGAGCCAAGCGTCCTTGCTAGCACTCGTTCTCTTCCTAATCGATATGGGATCCCGCAATCCACTCTCTTTTAGGGCCTAGCGTCCTTGATGGTACATCATCTCGTGTCCACCCCCTTTGGGGCTCAACCCCCAGTGTCCTAGGCACATCGCCTAGTGTCTAGCTGTGATATCATTTGTAATGACCCACAGCTAACACATATTGTCCTCTTTGAGCTTTTCCTTTCGGGCTTTCACTCAAGGTTTTTAAAACGCATATGCTAGAGAGAAGTTTCTACACCCTTGTAAAGAATGTTTTGTTATCCTCCCAACCGATGTAGGATCTCACAAAAATCTAGTTGATTTGTTTACCAAAATTTCAAAATTGTTATAGATGTTTCATAGACTTGTTAATGGATATTGTCATTCGTAATCAGAACTCTGAGGAAATTGTTCAAGGTAGATCCAGCTGATTATATGCTATCGATTTGTGGGAACGACGCTCTTCGAGAACTCTCGTCTCCTGGTAAAAGTGGTAGCTTCTTCTACTTGACCAATGACGACCGATATATGATCAAGACAATGAAGAAGTCGGAAGCGAAAGTGAGATAGGGTTTTCTTTGCATTGTTCATTTTTAAATCAACAATGGCTCTTATTATTTGGCCTCATTTTGCAGGTTTTGATAAGAATGCTATCTGCCTATTATAACCATGTGAGAGCCTTTGAGACCACTTTGGTAACCAAATTCTATGGTCTTCATTGTGTTAAATTAACCGGGCCTATCCAAAAGAAGGTAAATCAACATTTGTTTGCAACAAACTTTATTGTGTTCTAAATTCTATGAGTTATTCCTATGTTCTAAACATAGGTAAGGTTCATCATTATGGGAAATCTTTTCTGCTCGGAATATTCCATTCACCGACGGTTTGACTTGAAAGGGTCGATTCTTGGACGCACAACAGATAAGCCTGAGAGTGAGATTGACGAAACCACCATCCTTAAGGACCTCGATCTTAACTTCATATTCCGACTTCAAAAATCATGGTTTCAAGAGTTTTGCAGGTGAAAGTCTATACTTCACACAATGGTATGATATTTTCCACTTTGAGCATAAGCACTTATGGTTTTGCTCTAGACTTCCCAAAAAATTCTTATACCAATGGAGATGTATTCCTCGCTTATAAATCCATGATCATTCCCTAAATTAGCCAATGTTGAACTCCCTCCCATCGATCCTCAACAATCCTCCCTTCGAACAAAATATACCATAGAGCCTCCTCTGAGGTCTATGTAGCCCTCGAACAACCTCCACTTAATCGAGGCTCAACTCGTTTCTCTGGAGCCCTCAAACAAAGTACATCCTTTGTTCGACACATGAGTCACTTTTGACTACACCTTCGAGGCTAGTAATTTCTTTGTTCGACACTTATGATTCTATTGCATGGCTAAATTAAGGGCATGACTCTAATACCATGTTAGGAATAACGAATCTCCACAATGGTATGATATTGTCTACTTTGAGCATAAGCTATCACGGTTTTGCTTTGGGCTTCCCCAAAAGGTCTCATACCAATGGAGATGTATTTCTTACTTATAAACTCATGATCATTCCCTAAATTAGTCAACGTGAAACTCCCTCCCAACGATCCTAACACCTTTTCGTGTCTCATTTTGATGTTTGTTTATCGACTTTCTTGTAGGCAAATTGATCGGGACTGTGAGTTTCTCGAACAAGAAAGAATTATGGATTATAGTCTTCTTGTTGGTCTTCACTTTAGGGAAACTTCAGCCGCAGGTGAATTTATACCTTCCGGGACTCGCACTCCTACAGGTTTTTTTGCTCTTTCTTTTCTTCCCTCTGTCATTTGAAAATATTTGCTAAAACCACCGCTCCTAAATAATGTAGAAAGTTCTCTATTTATAATCATTTAGAGAATCAAATAAATTACAAAGGATATGAAAATAACAATAAATGGAAATAACAATAATGGATACAAGCTATTTGCCTATAATAAAAGAACAAACATGATATCTATGTATGCCGTAATAGAAATCAAAAATCTAGATATTTGCTTACAATAAAATATCAAATATGATATATATAATAAACTATTGACTACAATATAGCCTCTCTCTCCCTCACCAAATTACGAAATGCATCTTTTTCAGGTGGATCCGAGAATGATGCAGCTCCTCGTCTATCGAGAGTCGACTTGGATCAACTCTTCCTAGATCCATCCAGGTGAAATCTCTATTGATTGATTCAGTAAAAATGGATTCATAACTCAACATACTTCGTTTTTGAACTTGTAGATGGTCGAGTATCAAATTGGGCGTAAACATGCCTGCTCGAGTCGAACAAACCGTGAGAAGAAGTGACTGCGAGTTTCAACTAGTTGGAGAGCCAACAGGAGAATATTATGATGTGGTTATGTTTTTTGGTATCATTGACATACTTCAAGATTATGACATTAGCAAGAAGCTTGAGCATGCCTACAAGTCCATTCAATACGATCCAACTTCGATATCAGCTGTCGATCCTAAACAATACTCAAAGCGGTTTCGTGACTTTATATATAATATCTTTGCAGAAGATGAGACAAACTTTGAATGAAAATGTACTAAGCTCGTTGTTGAGAACGTATTTAATTTATAGCCAGGTCGAGCTGGACGGGAAGCTAGTCGATCGCCTGGTCACATTCTTTCATTTGTTTTATATATAGTAGCAGATCATATACTCATATGTTTTTAGTAAATGAGAAGAAAATTGAAGCAATAGAATTCGGTTTATGTAACCACTTATGTAGTTTTCATTACAATTACATAAAGGAAGTTTGTAACTGTATATACAATCTATTCTTTCTCTATATTTTAATGTTTACGCAAGATTTCTGAATCGTGGCATGAGAACTTCACCGTGGATGATGAGATTGTAACTTAGATTTCAATTTTTTAAGTCGTATCAAGATTGTACCCGACATATTGTTCGAATTTTTGGGAATTTCATATTTTCGAAAATATGAATAACATGTCAGGTAAATCATATCATCCACCGTATAATTGTTGTAGCATCATTAGAAATTCTTTGTAACCGGATTAGAAATTCTTATTTTACTATTTTGAAAGTATAACCACTAAAATAATAAAATCTTAATGGAATAAAGGGGGCAAGAAAAGAATTATTTTAAGATGAAGTTTATGTTTTATGAAGTTAAATGGAGTATTTATGCATTCAATGTTCATGATATGTATACAATATCGACTTTAAATTAAGTAAAAAATTTAGTGTCTGTTACAGCCACTTTCAGCACTTCCGGGTTTATTTAGGTGTAGAAATAAGTTTGAAGGAAAATGATGGATTATGGTCCTCGAATCTGGAAGAAATTTGAGAATAAGAAACCTAAAATCTCGGAGGCTATAACTCATGCGTGAAGGCTCGACTTAATTTGATTCTTGCTCTAAATGAAGGCCCCGACTTCAGCCTTTATAGAGGGAATTTAAACCGACATTAAAACCTCGAAAATTCTCCAGTAAATGGGCAACCAACCTCCCTTTTGAATTTTGGTGGTTGGATTTGATGAGTTTGCTTCCTCTAGAACATACTTAGATTTGGCGATAATCCAGCTGTGAAAAATAAAAATACCACAGATTTTCTATAGTACACTCACCCGTCTCTTATCGGATTTTCTAATCCATGAAATATTTGTAATTTAAATGAAATGCAAGGGTATTTTGGTAATTTACTACCTTCGGAATGTTTTATTATTTTTTCTTTTTCAAAATCTTAAAAAAATTTAAAATTTCTTTTATAAAATCTTTAGTTAAAAATTAGCAAAATGACACTCGTACTCTTTAGGCTGACACTTTCCTTTTCAATGGTCCTATATCCTCATGAATCTTTGTTGGGGCAATGGAACTACCTTATTAGAGTCCTTAAAAGAAATTTACTTGGTCTTCTTTGAATTCAAACTTCCTTGCGTGTCTTTAAACCTTTCTTTAGCTTCCCTTAAACACAATATCTTAAACACAATATCTACGGCTTAAGAATGTGAATAGATCTGAAAATATTATTACTCAAGAAAACAACAGAGTTTAGAATGAGAAATAGAATTGGGATCGAATGTTCAATCTTCATTCATGTTGTTTAAATAGGATACAAGCTATCAACTGATACCTACAAATAATGAAAATATAAACTAACTAATAATATTAACTGATTACGAATATCTAATGAAAATATAAACGAACTAAAAATATTAACTGATTACGAATATCTAAGATATATTCGATAATTAATATATTCTCCAAATATTAACGGATTACGAATATCTTGACTAATTCAAACTAGCAATAAATTGCACTAAATTCTTACAATCTCCTTAGTACAAGTTTATTTCTAAGTTTCGAGAGCCTTATGAAAAACTTCAAACTTCACTTTGGCAAGTGTCTTAGTAAATATGTCTACAACTTGCTCATTAGCATGTATTACAATTCAACATCCTGCGATAACACTTTCTCTTGAACAAAATGATAATGAGTTTCAATATATTTCGAACGAGCATGAAACATCGAATTTTCAGCAAGTTTTATTGCACTTTCATTATCACAATTAATTTGAATTGATTGGTTGAGAGTAGTCACCATCTCTTGAATAAGCCTCGTGAGCCATAAACACTCTTGAGTAGTCATTGTAGCAGCTACATATTCTACTTCACAACTTGACAAAGCAATGATGCTTTGCTTTTTAGTGCACCATGAAATTGCAGCAGAACTTGCTATAAAACAAAAACCTGTTGTGGAGCATCTGTCGTTCACGTCAACATCCACAAAACCACTCAATAAAAATGACTTTGATTTATCATACATTAATCCATAATTAGAGTACCCTTAATGTAACAAAGAATCCTTTTTGCTGCAATTAAATGAGTATCATGTGGTTGATCCATAAATTGAGACACAGCTCCTACTCAAAAAATAATGTCTGGCCTTGTGAGAGTTAAATAGAATAAACTACCAACAAGTTGACGAAAGAATGTAGCATCTACTCATGACTTTCCTTTCTTTCTAGCTAATTTGAGATTTGGTTCCATAGTAGTTTTTTCTCTTGAATTCTCTATACGAAACTGCTGCAATAAACTTGATACATATCTTTTTTTAGAGAGAAAATAACCATCATCACATTTTTAAGTTCCAAACTCAGAAAACAATCAACTTCACCTAATCTTTTCATTTCAAAACGAACATACAAGACATCTTGGAGACCACTGATTTCAACAATATCATCACTAGTAATAATCATGTCATCAACATAAAGTAAGAGCAAGATGCATCCAGTTGTTGTTTTCTTAACAAATAAGCTCGGATCAGCACATGAAGACTTAAAACCACAAAAATTAAAATATTGAGCAATCTTATCAAACCAAGCACAAGGAGCTTGTTTGAGTCTGTTCAATGCATTCTTAAGTCTGCACACATAATCAGAATATTCTTTAGAGGTAAATTCTTGCGGCTGCTCCATAAAAATATCATGATCCAACTCTCTGTAAAGGAAAGCATTTTTCACATCAAGCTGCCATAAATTTTAGCCTTACTAGCAGCTAAAGAGATGATTGTCCGTAATGTTACCATCCTTGCGACCTGACTAAAAGTCTCATCATAGTCTCGACCATATTGCTGAGAGAACCCACGAGTAACAAGACGAGCTTTGTGTCTATCAATTCTACCACAAGCTTTTTTCTTCACCTTGTAAACCCACTTACAAGTAATTAAATCGGCATCATGAGACTTTGATACAAGCTCCCAGGTGCCAGTTTTTTTTAGTGCTGAAATTTCTTCCATCATTGCATTTTCCCATCCTTAAATTTCTTTAGCTTCACTGTATAACTTCGACTCATTTTCACTATCTCCTATAAAAAAAACAGGACAGAACAGACAAATGACCTGGTTATTTTTTCTGTTTTTGAGGATTTTTTCTTTTGGCAACTTCAATATTTGTAGTGGCTTCTGTATTCTCTTCAGTTTGAATGTCTATCGCAATTGAAAAATCTTTTCTCCCTCATGTAGAATCATCAGGAAAAAGTGCAACAGTACTTGTACTTGTGCTCCCATCTGCATCGTCTTTGTAACTTGAAATTTCATCAATCACCACATCACAAGACACAATAACCATCTTTATTTCCAAATCCATACACCTCCAACCCTTTCTATAAGTATCATAGCCAACAAAAATGCATTTCTTGGCCTTTGGGTCAAGTTTAGTTCAATTATGTTTCAGTACATGAACATAACAAATAGACCCAAAAATACGAAAGTAACTCACATTGGATTTACGATGATAAATCAGCTCGAATGGTGATGATTCTATCACTAGTCATGGAGGCAGCCAATTTACGACATTGTTAGCTGTTTGAAAAACTAATGCCCATAACTCTCTTGGAAGACTCCTCGCATGCAGCCAAGACAAGCAAACTGATGTAAGATGAGCTAACTTGTGCTCAGCCACCCCATTTTGTTGCAGGGTTTCTGGACAAGTCAGTTGACGCTGAATCCCATGCTCCTTACAGTATTCCATAAAATCATTTGAAAGAAATTCCCCTCTATTATCAGTGCTCAAGCACTTGATTTTCAATTCAAATTCTTTTTCCACAACATGCTTAAACTTAATAAACTTTGAAAAAGCTTCACTTTTGTGTTCTAAGAAGTATACCCAATTGAAGCGAGAGAAATCATCCACAAACACCATCACATAATGAAGGCCCGTATAGCTTGTTGTTCGCGTCGGTCCCAAAAGAAAGAATGAATCAATTTCAATATTGTTGAAGCTCTATTCTTTGAGCTTATGAAAGAAAGACGATGAGACTTGCCATATTGGCAGTCTGGACAAATCTCATCATCCTGAATATCTTTAAAGATAGGGACACCATCAAGAAGTTGTTTTGTGGATATTTTCTGCAACAACTCAAATCCCACATGACCTAAACGAGCATGCCAAAGAGTTGAGCTTGCATTATGTGTAACTTTCTTGATATATTCATCACTATCTGATAAAACATACAGAGATTCTTTTATTTTTCCACAGAACATGATATAGCAGCAACATGTTTCACATTAGAAAGTATTTGAACGTCTTTAGGACCAGAAAGAACATACCTTCCTAAATCTGTTATTTGTGATGTAAAAGCAAGGTTTTTCTTCAAACCAGGAACATGATAAACGTTCTTGAGTAGAACACTCCCATCATTCAAATCTCCTTTCGTCACAGGATGCATTGAATTATCAGCTGTCACAATGACCTTCTTTTGACAATGTGGACGAACATCTGATAGAAGAGTTTCATTTCCAGTTGCATGATCAGAACAACCAGAATCGACAGTCCATTCTTCATTGTAGTCTATAAAGGCATGAGCATTTGTAGAGACATCATCTTGATGTACAGCTGAAGTCACATTTGTTGGCTGGTCAAGAACCTCAGTGGTTGATGTACAGCATTTGCTTCTGATTCCTGCATTTTAACTCGACAATTTGGCTTAATATGATATGACTTTCCGCAACGATGTCACACCACTTTCACCTGAGATCTCGTTTGAAATGGCCAAGTTTTTCACACTTGTAACAAGTTTTATGTGGCTTTTTTGACAACTCCTCACTTCTGAATTGATTCCCATTACTTGATGAAGGCTTTGAATGAAAATTTTGTCTCCTTTGATCTTTGACATACAACACATCTTCAGACTTTGGGGAAAGCTCGTTGCTCCTAGTCATTTGCTTAATCAAAGCTTTTTGATTAGAAAGCAGATTCTCCAATTCAATAACAGTAGGCTGATTTTGTTGGAATAAACCTAAAATGCTAAATGTTAGTTTTGTTGAAATAAACTTAAAATGCTAAATGTTAATTTTAGGTAATTTGTTAGGAGGGTTAATTTGAGAAGTAAGGTGAAAGAAAAGGCCAAGAAGGGTTATGGGTGTCTCTCCCGTACCTATTATTAGAGTTAGAAAACTTATAAATACCTGATACTTTTNATGATACTTTTATTGTAAAGTCAGAGAAAAAACGAGAGAAAACAAATACAGAGCAATAGAAAAGGCTTTTTTTGATAAACTCGGTGTTCTTTGTCTCATTGTCTCTCCTCTCTCGACATCTCTTTCACAAATACGTGAGTAATATTTTTCACAAATTGGTATCGGAGCGTTCTATCGTTAGTGTGTGTGTGAGATTTATTTTAACAAATTGGTATCAGAGCCAATGGCGAATGTGATGGGTCAAATGCCGCTACCACGATTAATGAAGACAAACTACGAGAATTGGAGCATCCAAATGAAAGCTCTTCTCGATTCTCAAGATGCATGGGAGGTGTTCGAAGAAGGTTTCAAAGAACCAAAGGATACCACGAGTTATACGACAGCACAAAACAAGGCGTTAAAAGAATTGCGATCAAAGGATCAGGCGGCATTATACATGTTGTTCCGAGCC
>NW_019646538.1:68813-69818 GCF_002806865.2 Cucurbita pepo subsp. pepo
ATCGTCAGCTGTACAGGGATGCCTAGCCCCCTTTCTGGTCTAGGGAGTATTCTCCAGAAGCTGTTGATGCCGAACAGCCATTGGAAATAGTGACCGTCGCAACAATATTATGATAAACATAATGAACGCAACAATATTCCTCTGCCTAGTAATGTACGCATCCGTACTATCGTCAAGGAATAGGGCTATCCCCCAATGCATAAACACACAACAATGTATGAGTTTCCAACATTTTTTCATTTTCATTATTATTCAATACAATTCCGCTAGTGTCTTCCTTCATATTATATCATTTTATCATAACATTTTTCATAACATTTATCATAATTCTCATGTATAGGTCGGGATTGTATTTCATGCTAGTTTGTCGTTTTGAATGTCAATCATTTCATTCTGTCAACATATATCATATCATAACATTGACCTGTCTTCAAACATAACAATCTATATCATGCACATATCATATCATATCATATCGTAAATCATAACAATTACATAGCATATCCAGAGCGTGCTACAACATATCTTATCTTAGCTATATCAATTCATCAAACCTATTGTACTCTAACATATAGCATATCATTCTCATATTATATTATGATATATATAAATACATACATCGTTCCTATATCTTAATCATTTTGTAAACATTTTGTAATTATATCGTTNATGTTTCAGTTCAGATTTATTGTTTCTTAGGATATAAACATGTTAACAAATAAAATACCTATTGTCATACGATTTATTACATATATGTTTCATAATATATTTGGGAATTAAATAATTTAAACAGTTTAATACTTTAAATTTCTTTCTATATTTGTTATAATATTATTTTTACACAAGAAGATAGACAGTTGAGTGGTTGTATAAATTACAACTAGTTGTCGGAATTGCTAATTATATGTTATCGTCAGCTGTACAGGGATGCCTAGCCCCCTTTCTGGTCTAGGGAGTATTCTCCAGAAGCTGTTGATGCCGAACAGCCATTGGAAATAGTGACCG
>NW_019646539.1:0-3249 GCF_002806865.2 Cucurbita pepo subsp. pepo
ATTCTGGTGTGTTTTAAGTCTGAGGTATAGTATGATGAACACTTGAGGAATGTTTTAACTCTATTGAGAGCCCACCAGTTGTATGCTAATTCATGAAGTGCGAATCCTGGCTGCAGGAGGTGGCCTTTCTTGGCCACTTAGTATCCAAGCAGGGGATAACGGTGGACCCCGCTAAGATTGAAGTAATTTTGAAATGGTCTAGACCAACCACTGTCACTGAAGTAAGGAGTGCTCTAGGTCTAGCAGGCTTTTATAAAAGGGTTGTACAAGATTTCCTAAGACCTCAGCACTGTGACACAGTTGACCAAGAAGGGAAACTTTATGTTTGGACACTAGAGTGTGAACAAAGTTTTCTGAATCTGAGAACGAGGTTGGCCATTGCACCTGTATTTTTAGTGCTTGATGGGTCAAGTGGACTTGTGGTTTATAGCGACGCCTCAGGAATAGGGGTAGGGTGTGTACTCATGCAAAAGGGCAAAGTGATAGCCTACGCCTCTAGACAAATGAAAGAGGATGAGCGCGACTACCCCACCCACGGTTTGGAGATAGCAACCGTGGTGTATGCATTGAGAACCTGGCGTCACCACCTGTATGGCAAGAGAGTTCAGGTGTATGCTGACCACAAGAGCCTTAGCATATGTTCACACAAAAAAAGCGCTGATCATGAGATAGCGGAGGTGGTTAGAACTAGTTAAGGACTATGATATTGAAATACTTTACCACCTAAGAAAAGCCAATGTAGATGTAGCCTTGAGTAATAAGACAGCCCACACATCCGCCTGATCACGAGACCGAGGTATCTACAGGACGTGATATAAAGGGCTTGAAAAGAGGTCTTGGTTAGAGGCGTCACAGCTCAACTAGCGCAACTTTCAATCCAACCCACCCTCAAGAGACGTATCATCGAAGCTCAGAGAGCTGATACGTACCGTAGTAATATCTGGGGTCAACAGGAAACTGAGAGACCAGAGGGATACTCAGTTCCTTTGAAGAGGGATTGATGTTGTAGGACCGATTATGCGTACCTCGAGATGAGAAGATTCTACACGAAATGATGATTGAGGCACACAACACGTCCTACACATTTCACCCTGGTAGTACTAAACGTATCAGGATTTAAAGTGTAGGTATTGGTGGCTAGGAATGAAGAGGAACGTGGTTGAGTATGTGAGTCGGCGTTTGACCTGTCAGCATGTAAGGGTCCCGAGACAATGACCAGCAGGGTTGTTGCAACCGCTGAATATTCCAGCATGGAGATGAGAGGAAATAAGTATGGATTTCATCTCGGGCCTATCGAAGGCTCGACGGACTTCAACATCATCTGGGCCATTGAAGACAAATTAACCGGAGCAGCCCACTCTATTCCAGATAAGCCACTTACTGAGTGGACCATGGGCCCAGTTGCACGTCAAGGAAGTGGTCCGTTTGCACAGCGTACAAGTGTCCATTGTGTCTGATAGGGATGCTAAGTTTACTTCTGACTAATGGAAAGGGTTACAGAAGGCATTGGGAACACAACTCAAGTTCAGTAGTGCATTCCATCCTCAGACAGATAGACAAACCGAAAGACTTAATCAAACCCTAAAAAAATATGTTGAGGGCGTGTGTTATAGACTTCGCAGGTTGCTGGAATGAGCACCTGGCCCTTGTGGAATTTGCCCACTACAATAGTTATCAGGCAACTGTTCAGATGACACCATTTGAAGCTCTATATGGGCGGAGGTGTAGAACTCCTATATTCTAGGAGGAGGTAGGCAAGAAACAGTTGTTGGGACCGGAGTTGGTACAAACTACTAACGCAGCAGTACAGAAAATCAGACAGAGGATACTCTCTGCATAAAGTCGGTAAAATAGTTATGCAGACTCTCGTAGGAAAGACCTCGAGTTTGCGGTGGGTGATCACGTCTTCCCGAAAGTAGTCCAATGAGAGGAGTGCTAAGGTTTGGGAAGAAGGGCATGTTGAGCCCGAGGTTCGTGGGACCCTTCGAAATCCTAGAAAGGGTTGGGCCTGTGGCATACAGACTAGCATTACCACCCACGCTCGCCGCAGTGCACAACGTACTCCATGTATCATTGATGAGAAAGTACACTCCAAATCCCACTCACATAATTGATCCTGAGACACTCTCGCTTCGGGAGAATCTAACGTATGATTAAAAATCCATAGGGATAATGACACGTGATGTAAGGAAACCACGAAAAGGGAGATTCCATTAGCCAAGGTCTTATGGTAAAACCATCAGGACAACGAAGCCACCTAGGATTGTGAGGATGACACGAGGAGGTCTTACCTCGAACCCTTCCGGGGAAGACAAACTTTCGAGGACGAAAGTTCCTAAGGTGGGAAGAATTGTAATACCCGAATTTTTAGATGAATAAATAAATAAAATAAAAATAACAACATAGGGGCAAAATGGTCATTTTGCCCCTACTCTTATCCAAGGGGTCTAGTTGTTTGGGCTCCAAGAAGAAAGAGAGAGAAAAGAAAAGAAAAAGAGAGAGAATGGAGAAAGGAGAAGAAGTTAGGGTTTGGGAGAGAGGAAGAACAGAGATGACAAATCGCCATAGGAGATCGGATCAGAACCGACGCCAGAGAACCGAGTCCCCAATCTAAACCGTCAATAGCTCGAGGCAAGGTGCTCTCACGAATCGCACCTTCCTATTTCGACAAAACGTTCAAGAACTTCAGGTTAGTCCACGAGTATCTACATTGAGAAGTCATCAAGATTTTCGTGTGCTAGCAACGTTTTATGTTGATCCTTGGACTCTTACCCTCAACAGCGCTATCTTGTTAAGTTCTGGAGTGGAGGCGGCCAAGATCGGCGTTCGAATCGGAGTTTAAAGATAACGTGATTTTTGGTAAGAACTCGTGTTTTTCTCCAAATTCGAACTCAAATAATAAGATCTGTGATCATCAGAAAAATTTAAGGAAATTCTTTCGAAGGAGTAGAATATGAGATCTACAACTTTCGTGAAGAAACTTTGTTGATATGGATTACGGATTGAAAGATAAGAAAATCGGAAGAAAATGGATCGAAAACGCAAAACTCACGGTTTCTGGAAAATTTGGAAAAAATGCAGGAGAGAGAAGGCATCGCCGCCACGCGTCAGCCGCCATACGGAGGAGCGCGGTAGGATCGACGACCGACACGTGGCGACCGCGGGCTGGAGAAATGCATCAGGCGTGCACAACCGGGTCGGCCCGAGTCCGAACCGGCGCTCCGCACGCGAACCGAACCGCCCGAGACC
>NW_019646539.1:5638-11761 GCF_002806865.2 Cucurbita pepo subsp. pepo
CTCTAGATTTATCGCCTTTGCCACCTAATATGTTTGCTAATGATGCAGCTTCTTCAAGAGCCGAATACATAAAAAAAATTCACAAAGACATAAAAGAAAGAATTGAAAACAAAAATCAAAAACTAGTCACGCGCAAGAACCAAGGAAGAAAGAAATTGATTTTTAAACAAGGTGACTGGGTTTGGGTCCATCTACGAAAGGAAAGGTTTCCAAGTCAGAGAAAGTCTAAACTTCAACCAAGAGGAGATGGTTCTTTTCAAGTACTAGAGCGGATCAATGACAATGCATGTAAGTTCAACTTTTAATGTGGCTGATTTGACTCCATTTGATGTAGGGAATGAAGACCTTGATTTGAGGACAAATCCTTTTAAAGAAAGGGAGGATGATATGAATTCAACTGCTGACCCTTTGCATGTACCCGAAGGACCGATTACAAGAAGCAAGGTTAAGAAGATTCAAGAGGCCTATACATTGCATCTTCGGAAGCTAGCTAGTGTACAAGTTGAAACAAAGACTTGTGAGCCCAAAAATCTTTATAGCATTGGCATATCAAATCAAGAAGATAATGGAGTGGCTGACATTGGAAAGTAATTAAAAGACTGCCTTTGATAGTTGAACTACTAAGACAATTTATGAATAATTTATTTTCTTCAATTTGTATTTAATAGCATTTATTAGTGATTTGTGGTTAGTGGCTGAACTTTATTATGTTAGGGTTATCTTTTGGGCCTATTTGAAGGCATGTAATATTCATGTTTGGGATGAATTTTTGAATACAGACAAAACCTTTGTGTTTTCTTGATACCCTTTTGGTGTTATTCTTTTTCAAACCTTGCTTTAGGTTTGATGTTTAAACCGATTCATTGAATTAGTTTTGATCAAGCTAATTCTGGAGTAAATTGTCTTGGTATCTAAGAGCAACCATCATAGATTCCAAGTTTGATCTAAGAGTCATTCATCTTCTAACCAGCTCTTGGTTGGAATCAATCCGTTAAATTAGCTTTCTCTGTGAACGTTTTGCAAGGAATCTAGAAGGATCTCTAGCTTTGCAAAAATCTAGCATTCTTGGCGCTTATCAAAGTTGGTATGCAAAGTTTGCATTTTAGGAAAAAAAATCCATCTAACAACAAGTAATTATCCACAATGAGTCATTTTTCACAAGATTCAACAAAAGGAGCGAAGAACATGTCATGTTGATACAACTCCTTTATGTGTTCTCAAAACCCAACAATTTAGCATTCAAAGTATAGAGGAGGACATACCTTCGTGGTCAAGCATCTCCTTACAATGTTCTCCATGCAACTCATCAAGCAAATCATCTAATCTAGGAATTGGATGCCCATACTTTAATGTTATCTTGTTTATATCCCTACAATCAATACACATACGCCAAGAACCATCTTTCTTAGGTACAAGAATAACTGGAACAGAACAAGGACTCAAACTTTTACGTACATACCATTTAGCAAGGAGTTCACTTACTTGCCTTTGTATCTCTTCGGCCTCCTTTGGATTAGTCCCATATGCTGGTTGGTTTGGAATGGGCGTGCCAGGAATGAAGTCAATCTTGTGTTCAATCCCTCTAAGTGGTGGCAAACTACTAGGAATCTCCTCGGAAAATAAATCTGAAAACTCTTGCAAAAGCACAACAAAATCACTAGGCAAAGAAGGGTTAAGCGTGTTAGTAAAGTAATAAGACCCTTTGCACATAAGTACAAGAATAGTCCGGTTAGAGAGCAAAACATTCCTAGCCTCACTTGATCTAATATACAAGCTCACTAATTTTACTTTTCTCTCTTTTTTTTCTCTAGGCTGAGTGCTACTCTTGCTTTTCACTCAAGCTCTTTTTTTCACTTGATTCTTTTTCGATCTATGCTTTTGCATCAGCCTCTTTCCTTCTTTTCAAGTTTGCAATGATTGATAAATACATCTTTTGGAGACAATGGAACAAGAGTAGTTTTTCTACCACTGTGAGTAAAAGAGTATCGATTTGCATACCATTCGTACATTACCCGACGATCAAATTGTCAAGGCCTCCCCAATAGTAAATCTCCAACATGCATGGATACAACATCACATAAAGCATCATCAACATATTTTCCAATAGTAAAAGAAACAAGAGCTTGTTGAGTTACGCGTACTTCCCCACGATCACTCAACCATTGAAGCTTGTAGGGTCTTGGATGTGGTTGTGTCTTTAAATTAAGTCTTTTGACCAGAATGGAACTCACAACATTGGTGCAACTACTACTATCAATGACAACACTACAAGTTACAAATTGAACAAGACACTGAGTTTGAAATAAGTTCTCTCGTTTGTCTAGGCCGTCCTTCTTAATGTGGGTGTTTAGAGCTCGTCGAGTAACCAAATATATATGTGTAGAGTCCTCTTCACTAAACTCCTCACTCTCATCATTTTACTCATTTATGTCGTCATGTGCCTCTTCATCTATAACAATTTCTCCCTCCTTGATGGTCATAATTCTTGCATTTGAGCAATCTCTACTATAGTGTTCTACCCCTTGACATCTCCAACACTTTAAATTCCTATTTTGAACATTAGACGTTTCTACTTTTTCTTTCCCTGTTCTATAGCACTCACCTTTCTCAAATTTATCTTGAGGCTTCTCATTAATCTCTTGATTTCTATGCTTATAATCAATGTTCTTACTCTTCTTTTTCCATGTAGAAGTAGAATGGGAAAAAGTTTTAGAAGAATACCGTGGAGACCTTCGTTGGATTTGCCTCTCGATCTTAATTGCAATGTGCAACAACTCCTCGATATCAGAATAAAGCTGTAAATCAGTCTTGTCTGCAATCTCTGTGTTTAACCCATTAAGAAACTACGCCATGACCTCCATGTGCTCATCGAGATCAAGTCAATCCATCAATGTATCCATCTCCTTGTAATAATCCTCCACAGATTTGCGTCCTTGTTTCAATGCTTGAAGCTTTTGCGCCATGTCTCGTTGAAAATATTGTGGAATAAAACGCTTCCGCATGGACTCTTTGAACTCGTACCATGAATCAATTGGTGCTTCAAGATTTTTTCTTCTACTTGACATCAATTTATCCCACCAAATTTGAGCATATTGTTTGAATATTCTGAATTCTCCCGTGCTCTAGCAATTGCGCTCTAATATGTGAAAATCACTACAAGAAGAGTAAGATTCGGATTACCTTGTTGATCGAATATCTCAAGGCAAGAACATTGTTTGAGATTCGAATCACTCCACAAGCAAGATCGATCATGTCTAGCTTGTATGTTTCTTGTTGATCAAATATCTCAATGCAAGAACACTTGTTTGAGATTCGAATCACTCCACAAGCAAGATTGATCATGTCGAGCTTGAATGATTCTACATGCAACCTAAACTACATAGAATTGCAAAGAAACTTAGGAAGAGAACAAATGCTTCTTTTACAATATTTTCCAAGTCTACTTACAACTACCTTACAAATACAACATACATGGCTTTATATAGCCTCAAAATCAAACTATTAAAGGCATTCCAAGAGTTGTAACATTCATACTTAATGGTCACAATTAACTCTTGTATAATTGTAACCTAAAATAATAAAAAGTCTTCAAATACATTAATGATCTACAATAACTCTAAATTACTCTAAATTGTAATCCACCCAAAATTTATAACATGAAACTTCATTCTTCTTCAATGTGGCATGAATCGAACTATCTTTTGATAATTTCAACAATATTTTCTTCACAACTTCATTGAAGTATATTGTATGATTGATGTCTCTTGGTTCATATCAACTCTACTCGTTTGAACTCTACGTGTGAAGCCTTCTCTCTTTCTTCTGACCATCAGTCTTTTCTTCTTTATCAGGTTGCAGCAAGAATTTTATGAAGAAGAAGAATGCATCTAAACCTCCCAATCCAAGAGCCCTCTCTACTCCCTTTTTTCTTCTTTCATGAGGATCAAAGGGAAAGGGTAATCATTGAAGCTTTCATCCTCAGAATAGCACAATAAAAAGTCCCCTTCTTGGTATCCATAGGAATCACCGACAGAAGGAACCCAATGGTCATGAATTGCCACCAATCAACAATGTTAACTGTTAAGCCCTGTCTGTTAGAGGAAGAGAAACCAACATGCATTCAATCTTTTAATTGCTTGGAGAGGTAAATTGAGGAAGAAGAGGACTTGGAGGCCTAATCGACGAGTACCCGATTCACACCTAGATTATTTTCATTGCATCTCTATACTCAATTCAAACCATTATCTCTCTACCACTGGTCAAATCAATCCCCCTTTCAACAACTGATATGAACCACGACTAAGGAATTTCCATACCTCAAGGTCCAATTAGAAGGACGAGAGCCAAGAGCTACAACAAACCTTATACAGTTATATTCAAGCTATGGTGAGCTCATCAAAGGAAATTCTAGAAGACGCTGGAGACCTCCCTTATATGTTGTGCAAAGTTGAGGTTCAAGAAAGAGATGAATTAAATGCACTTTAAGTTGCATTTAATGAACTCCGCTGAATTTATGAAACTAGTCCAAGGATGACTAATAAGCTAGTTTTAAATATTGGAGTTAAGGTTATATTGTAACCCACATAGGTTACTATATTCCACCATTAACTAGCCATTTTAATATGGAGGTTATGGGTATTTCTCATTTACTAGCCCATTTAATTTGGGAGTTATGTATGACATAGGTTAAGGTTTTAAAGGCTATATATAAAGCCTTCTTTTCTTGGATTAGACATCAGATTTTGGAATTAAGAATAGAATTTCTATTTTAGCTTTGTTGAGAGCTAAACTTTCTTTGCAAATTCTTGTGTTTAGAACTTGCATGTAGAGTCATTCAAGTGGTATTGATCAAACCTCTTGTGGAGTGATTCGAATCACGAGTTTAGAAACGAGTTTTCTTTACTCTTGATCTTGATCATCAAGGTAATCCGTTCCATACTTTCCCTTGGGTTGATTTCCATATCACCTGAAGCAGAGGAAGAAGAAGAAGAGAGGAACTGATTGAGTAAGACTAATGACTTTCTTTATGAAGTAAGCATCACCAAAAAGGTTGACATTCTTTGCAGGCAAGAAAAGTGTACAAAGCGTGGGAATACTAAAGATGAAAAAGAGAAGGAAAAGGCTCCAGAAGAGTCAAACAGTAGGAGAATGCATTATAGAGTCACAAATAGGAAAGATTACTAGGTAGAGACTACGAATTAGACAAAGAGCGCTCCTTCGGCTGAGAAAATTATAGAAGATCAAGAGTCAAGAGATTTTATCGCCTCTTTGATTGGGTCAATCTTCTTTCTCTTGGAAGTTTAAAAGCTTGTTTCCATATGGCCTCCTCTTTTTGAGACATTATCATTTTGGAGTGGTCTATCCGTGGACACCCCTAGGCTCTACTCTCGCTTGCTTTCATGTACACGTCTTACCTCTTCCCTACAACCCATGACATACCTTGCTTTCTATGCCATGCTTCCTCCAATACTGGAACAGGACCTTTCCTTTACTTTAAGCTTAGGCTGACCTGCTTCTGTGGCTGTCCTTCCTTTCCTCATTGCCATTGGACTTGGGCAAAAATCAGATTTTCGAACCTTTCTGATAAGATAAGGAATCAATACAAGGGGAATAAGATTCGGATTACCTTGTTGATCGAATATCTCAAGGTAAGAACACTTGTTTGAGATTCGAATCACTCCACAAGCAAGATCGATCATAGATTCCACAACTGGAGTGAATTGTCTTGGTATCTAAGAGTGACCATCATAGATTCCAAGTTCAATCTAAGAGTCATACATCTTCTAACCAGCTCTTTGTTGGAATCAATCCGTTAAGTTAGCTTTCTCCATGAACGTTTTGCAAGGATTCTAAAAGGACCTCTAGCTTTACAAAATCCAGCATTGTTGGAGCTTATCGATTGGTATCAGAGCATTTCGTCGACGTTCTTTGGCCGCTCGAGAGGTGAAATATCTTTATTGTAATTTTTTTTCTCTCAGATTATCGAAAATAAATATCAGTTCTTATAATTTATTTTATAGCTCTTCATCCTTGAGATACTAGTCTTAGCTTGTTAGAATTGATCGTTGAATTGGTTATAATCAAGCTTAAAGCAAGATTGCACCATAAAAAAAAAAAAAAAAA
>NW_019646539.1:13117-24728 GCF_002806865.2 Cucurbita pepo subsp. pepo
CTTGTGGAAGAAATCGCAGCATATGATGATGAGTATGTTGAAGAAGGTAATTCCATATCTTTGATCACAAGAAGGGTACTCAATGTTCAAATCAAGGAAGAGAAATTTGAAGATCAAAGGGAAAACTTGTTCCACACAAGATGTTTGGTCAAAGGAGATGTTTGGTCAAAGGAAACCCATGCAGCTTGGTGATTGATAGTGGAAGTTGCACAAATGTGATAAGCAACTTCCTTGTAAAAAGGCTTCAACTTTCTGTCCATCCCCATCCAAAACCATACAAACTTCATTGGTTAATAAACAAAGAAGAAATTAAGGTGAAGCCACAAGCTCTTATTTCTTTTACTCTTGGAAGATAGAAAGATGAAGTTCTTTGTGATGTCGTACCAATGCATGCGGGGGACATCTTATTCGGCCGACCTTGGCAATATGATAGAAAGGTAACATTTCATGGTTTGACGAACAAGTATACTTTTACTTTGTGTAGGAAGAAATTTACTTTACTTCCGTTGTCTCCATATGAAGTACATTGTGACCAATTAAAATTAGAGAAGAAAAGAAAAGAATATGAAGAACAACAGTGGAGAGAAGAAACTAAGGTAAAGGTGAGAAAAAAAAAGTGAGAAGAAAAAAAAACAATACTCAGTTCTTGTCCAGAAAGAATGAAGACCTTGAATTGAGAACAAATCCTTTTAAAGAAAGGGAGGATGATATGAATTCAATTGCTGACCCTTTGCATGTACCCGAAGGACCGATTACAAGAAGCAAGGTTAAGAAGATTCAAAGGCCTATACATTGCATCTTCAAAAGCTAGCTAGTGTACCGGTTGAAACAAAGACTTTTGAGCCCAAAAATCTTTATAGCATTAACATATCAAATCAAGAAGATAATGGAGTGGCTGATATTGGAAAGTAATTAGAAGATTTGTCTTTGATAGTTGAATTACCAATTAAGGAAATTTATTAATGCCTTATTTTCTTTAATTTGTATTTAATAGCATTTATTAGCATTTATTAGTGGTTGGTGGCTGAACTTTATTTTGTTAGGGTTATCTTTTGGGCCTATTTAAAGGCATGTGATATTCATGTTTTGGGGATTTTTGTTGAATATAGAAAAAAAACCTTTGTGTTTTCTTGATACCCTTTTGGTTTTATTCTTTTTCAAACCTTGCTTTAGGTTTAATGTTTAAATTGATTCATTGAGTTAGTTTTGATCAAGCTAATTCTTGAGTGAATTGTCTTGGTATNGAAAAAAAAACAATACTCAGTTCTTGTCCAGAAAGAATGAAGACCTTGAATTGAGAACAAATCCTTTTAAAGAAAGGGAGGATGATATGAATTCAATTGCTGACCCTTTGCATGTACCCGAAGGACCGATTACAAGAAGCAAGGTTAAGAAGATTCAAAGGCCTATACATTGCATCTTCAAAAGCTAGCTAGTGTACCGGTTGAAACAAAGACTTTTGAGCCCAAAAATCTTTATAGCATTAACATATCAAATCAAGAAGATAATGGAGTGGCTGATATTGGAAAGTAATTAGAAGATTTGTCTTTGATAGTTGAATTACCAATTAAGGAAATTTATTAATGCCTTATTTTCTTTAATTTGTATTTAATAGCATTTATTAGCATTTATTAGTGGTTGGTGGCTGAACTTTATTTTGTTAGGGTTATCTTTTGGGCCTATTTAAAGGCATGTGATATTCATGTTTTGGGGATTTTTGTTGAATATAGAAAAAAAACCTTTGTGTTTTCTTGATACCCTTTTGGTTTTATTCTTTTTCAAACCTTGCTTTAGGTTTAATGTTTAAATTGATTCATTGAGTTAGTTTTGATCAAGCTAATTCTTGAGTGAATTGTCTTGGTATCTAAGAGTGACCATCATAGATTCCAAGTTTGATCTAAGAGTCATTCATCTTCTAACCTGCTCTTGGTTGGAATAAATCCGTTAAGTTAGCTTTCTCTATGAACGTTTTGCAAGGATTCTAGAATGACCTTTAGCTTTATAAATTCCAGCATTGTAGGCACTTATCAATATGGAACTGATTACCTTGATGATCAAGATCAAGAGTAAAGAAAACTCATTTCTAAACTCGTGATTCGAATCACTCCACAAGAGGTTTGATCAATACCACTTGAATGACTCTACATGCAAGTTCTAAACACAAGAATTTGCAAAGAAAACAGTTTAGCTCTATCCAAAGCTAAAATAGAAATTCTATTCTTAATTCCAAAATCTGATGTCTAATCAAAGAAAAGAAGGCTTTATATAAATATATCAATGGATTTTGTTTTAGGTTTACCTAGGACTAGTTAAGGTTATGATAGCATCTTTGTTGTGGTTGATCGATTTAATAAGATGGCTCATTTTATTCCTTGTCACAAAACTAATGATGCAAAATATATTGCTGACTTGGTCTTTAGGGAAGTTGTACGATTGCATGGCTGATATGAATCCAACAACTGATCACTTCCATGTACCCGAACGAGCAATTACAAGAAGCAATACAAAGAAGATTCAAGAATCAAATCAAGAAAATAATGGAGTGGCTGATATTGGAAAGTGATTAGAAGACTTGTCATTGGTAGTTGAACTACCAATTAAGACAATTTATGGAATTCCTTATTTTCTTCAATTTATATTTAATAACATTTATTAATAGTTTGTATGAATGTCTTATTTTCTTCAATTTGTATTTAATAGCATTTATTAGCATTTATTAGTGGTTGGTTGCTGAACCTTATTATGTTAGGGTTATCTTTTGGGCCTATTTAAAGGCATGTAATATTCATGTTTGGAGATGAATTGTTGAATACAGACAAAACCTGTGTTTTCTTGATACCCTTTTGGTGTTATTGTTTTTCAAACCTTGCTTTAGGTTTGATGTTTAAACCGATTCATTGAATTAGTTTTGTTCAAGTTAATTCTGGAGTAAATTGTCTTGGTATCTAAGAGTGACCATCATAGATTCCAAGTTCGATCTAAGAGTCATTCATCTTTTAACCAGCTCTTGGTTGGAATCAATCCGTTAAGTACGTGCTTATCATTTGGTATCAGAGCATTTGGTCGACGTTCTTTGGTCGTTCTAGAAGTGAAATATTTTTATTGTTTTTTTTTTTTATCTATTTTTTTCTCTCTCAGATTATCGAAAAAAAAAAGAAAGAAAAAAAAATCAGTAGAAAAAAAATCAGTTCTGAGAAAAAAAAAAAATATATATTCAGTTCTGAGCAAAAAAAAAAAAAATATATTCAGTTCTTGCTCTTGATCCTTAAGACACTAGTCTTAGCTTGTTAGAATTAATCGTTGAATTGATTATAATCAAGCTTAAAGCAAGATTGCACCAAAAAAAAAAAAAAAAAAAAAAAAAAAAAAAAANAAGTATCAAAAGCCTATCTTTGAGTATTAAACTAGAGTGTCCCTGAGTGAAATTTTTGTGAGAAGTGTGGAGAGGTCCCTTGATAACAAAATGTCACATAATGGAGAAGCAGTACCACCAGTACCAGATCTTAATACAACCATTCTTCAAGCAATTCAAGGTATGATGGAAATGATGATGGAAGATAGACAAGAAAGAAGGGCGCAACAACAAAGACAAGAACGAACATTACAAGAAGATGAAGGTATAGTAGTACAAGAAAGACAAGTTGATGGTAGATGGAGAGGAAGAAATAACCATGCAACTATTATGCAACCTAGAAGGATGGAAAGAGTACATGAAGATAGAGATGGGGGAGTTAAACTCAAAATCCCGCCCTTTTGTGGAACGGCAGATTCTGAGGCATACTTGCAGTGGGAAAGAAAGATAGAGCATGTGTTTGATTGCAACACCTATAGTGAAAATAAGAAGATGAGACTTGCTATTGCCGAATTTACCAATCATGCTGGTGATTGGTACCAACATCTCAAATCCGAGAGAAGAAGAAAAGAGGAGGATCCAATAGAGACATGGGAAGAACTTAAAGAAGCCATGAGAAAAAGGTATGTTCCAAAACATTATGAAAGAAATTTGAAAACTAAATTGCAAGGTTTGAGGCAAGGAACAAAAAGTGTGGCGGAATATTATCAAGAGATGGAAACTATGATGGAAAGAGCAAAGGTTAGAGAAGAAGAAGAAGATACCATGTCTAGATTCCTTGGAGGTTTGAATCGAGAAATTGCTCATCTTGTTGACAGAAATCCACCACCATATCTGGAAGACATGTATCATTATGCTCTCAAAATTGAAGACCAATTGAAGGAAGAAAAAGAGCATTCAAAAAGGTACACATCACGAACTAGCATCTTTTCAAATTCTAATACTTGGAACAAGGATAGTTTTATGAATAAAAATGATTCGATGTCACCAAAAGGAAAGTTTGTGACTGCTAAAAGAGTGGAGGCTGAGAGTTTCAATGGTAAAATGAATGAAGCTTCAAAGACGGTAAAAGAGAAGTCTAGTTCTATTCAATGTTGGAAGTGCAAAGGGTTTGGACACATGAGCAAAGAGTGTGTTAATAAAAAAGTTATGGTGATAAGGAATGGTATACTTGATTCAGATGATTTATGTGAGGATCATGATTCACAGCTTGTAGAAGAAATCGCAGCATATGATGATGAGTATGTTGAAGAAGGTAATTCCATATCTTTGATCACAAGAAGGGTACTTAATGTTCAAATCAAGGAAGAGAAATTTGAAGATCAAAGGGAAAACTTGTTCCACACAAGATGTTTGATCAAAGGAAACCCATGCAGCTTGGTGATTGATAGTGGAAGTTGCACAAATGTGGTAACCAGCTTCCTTGTCAAAAGACAATTTTCTGTCCATCCCCATCCAAAACCGTACAAACTTCAATGGTTGACAAACAATGAAGAAATTAAGGTGAACTCCCAAGCTCTTATTTTTTTACTCTTGAAAGATATAAAGATGAAGTCCTTTGTGATGTTGTACCAATGCATGCGGGGGACATCTTATTCGGCCAACCTTGGCAATATGATAGAAAGGTAACATTTCATGGTTTGATGAACAAGTATACTTTTGCTTTGTGTGGGAAGAAATTTACTTTACTTCCATTGTCTCCATATGAAGTACATTGTAACCAATTGAAATTAGAAGAAAAGAAAAGAATATGAAGAACAACAGTGGAGAGAAGAAACTAAGGTAAAGGTGAGAAAAAAAAAAGTGGGGAAAAAAACAATATTCAGTTCTTGTCCGAAAGGAACGAAGAATTTGATTTGAGGACAAATCCTTTTAAAGAAAGGGGGATGATATGAATCCAACAACTGATCACTTCCATGTACCCGAACGAGCAATTACAAGAAGCAATATGATAAGAATCACGGTGTTCCAAATGGACCTATTGTCAAGAAGATTCAAAAAAATGTCACGAAGATTCAAAAAAATATGTCAACAACAAAATTCGAACCTACGCGCATGGACCTATTATCAAGAAGATTCAAAAAAATGTCATGAAGATTCAAAAAAATATGTCAACAACAGAATTCAAACCTAAATCAATTAATTTCAAACCTATCGCATTAGCCACTCAAGCACATCAACATTTGTTAGAAAAAACTATGTTTAATTTCATAAATTATGTAAAAGTCAAATGGTCAATTTGACTTATTCTTTGTGGAGATTAAAGAGGATCGGGAATAAATCCCGTCCATAAACATCTCGAATAAATTCCGTCCACAAACGTCTTTTGTCGGGAGACTATAAATACCCACAATATGTTATGTAAAATTCAGATTCGTTGATCAATGTAATTCAGATCTCAAATTGAGGATTTTTCCTTAGAAATCCAAGCATCATATTTGTCATTTCTAAGTTTCAAGCAATTCTTGTGGTAGAATTGCACCCGAGCTATTCAATCAAGCCTTGATCAAGTTAGATTGTGGAGTGACTCAATTTAGAACAAGGTTTCCAAATCTTGCTTCTAGATCTTCGATCGTAAGAGGTAATCTAATTCTAGCCTTATCTCTTGGTTGATCCAAATTTCGTATAAGGAGGTGTTAATTACTTTGATCAAGGGTTCTTGCTTCAACATAAGCTTGGATCGTTGGGCTGAGAATTAGGGTTGCCTTATCACAATACAAAGAAGATTCAAGAATCAAATCAAGAAAATAATGGAGTGACTGATTAATTCTGGAGTGAATTGTCTTGGTATCTAAGAGTGACCATCATAGATTCCAAGTTCGATCTAAGAGTCATTCATCTTCTAACCAGCTCTTGGTTGGAATCAATCCGTTAAGTTAGCTTTCTCTGTGAGCGTTTTGCAAGGATTCTAGAAGGACCTCTAGCTTTGCAAATAGTCCAATTACAAGGACGAGAGCCAAGAAGCTACAACAAACCTTATACAGTTATATTCAAGCTATGGTGAGCTCATCAAAGAAAATTCTAGAAGAAGTTGGAAACCTCCATTATATGTTATGCAAAGTTGAGCTTCAAGAAAGAGATGCATTAAATGCACTTTAAGTTGCATTTAATGAACTCAACATAAAATTTATGGAACTAGTCCAAGGATGACAAATAAACACATTTCATTCATTGCACTATTTAATTATAATTTAAATATTTGTTTGTTTTTAATATAGGAGCACTATTTAATTATAATTTAAATATTTGTTTGTTTTTAATATAGGAGTTAAGGTTATATTGTAACCTACATAGGTTACCATATTCCACCATTAACTAGCTATTTTAATATGAAGGTTATGAGTATTTCTCATTTACTAGCAAATTTAATTTGGAAGTCATGTGTCATATAGGTTAAGGTGGTAAAGGCTAAATAAAGCCTCCTTTTCTTTGATTAGGGCATCACATTTTTTAATAAAAAAGGAATAGAATTTTTATTTTTTTAGCTTTGTTGAGAGCTAAGATTTATTTGCAAATTCTTGTGTTCAGAACTTGCATGCTAGAGTCATTCAAGTGGTAGTGATCAAATCTCTTGTGGAGTGATTCGAATCACAAGTTTTCTTTACTCTTGATCTTGATCATCAAGGTAATCCGTTTCATACTTTTCCTTTGGTTGATTCCATATCAGGAAAAGGAGTGAAATCACTCTCCAAACAAAGGAGGAGGGTAAGGAGCGAAGCAACTCGACCGATAGGGAGGAGCGAAGCCTATTTACCTCGTGTAAAGAAGGTGAGGATAGTCAATTCATTAAATCAAACCCTATATTACCGAGTTCAAGAATAAATAAGAGAGAAGCAGGGAAGAAAAGGTTAATAAAGAATGTTTTACAGTTTCATGGAGCGTGAAAGTCTGCGAAGCAAGCAGTGGGAACGAGTTTACGAGGTTCAGGCGAATTAATNCAAAAAAATGTCACGAAGATTCAAAAAAATATGTCAACAACAAAATTCGAACCTACGCGCATGGACCTATTATCAAGAAGATTCAAAAAAATGTCATGAAGATTCAAAAAAATATGTCAACAACAGAATTCAAACCTAAATCAATTAATTTCAAACCTATCGCATTAGCCACTCAAGCACATCAACATTTGTTAGAAAAAACTATGTTTAATTTCATAAATTATGTAAAAGTCAAATGGTCAATTTGACTTATTCTTTGTGGAGATTAAAGAGGATCGGGAATAAATCCCGTCCATAAACATCTCGAATAAATTCCGTCCACAAACGTCTTTTGTCGGGAGACTATAAATACCCACAATATGTTATGTAAAATTCAGATTCGTTGATCAATGTAATTCAGATCTCAAATTGAGGATTTTTCCTTAGAAATCCAAGCATCATATTTGTCATTTCTAAGTTTCAAGCAATTCTTGTGGTAGAATTGCACCCGAGCTATTCAATCAAGCCTTGATCAAGTTAGATTGTGGAGTGACTCAATTTAGAACAAGGTTTCCAAATCTTGCTTCTAGATCTTCGATCGTAAGAGGTAATCTAATTCTAGCCTTATCTCTTGGTTGATCCAAATTTCGTATAAGGAGGTGTTAATTACTTTGATTNGTGAATTGTCTTGGTATCTAAGAGTGACCATCATAGATTCCAAGTTCGATCTAAGAGTCATTCATCTTCTAACCAGCTCTTGGTTGGAATCAATCCGTTAAGTACGCGCTTATCAATGGCATTTCTAAAAGCATCGTTAGTGATTGTGATGTACAATTTTTAGGCCACTTTTGGCGTGTTTTATGGGGTAAGTTAGGAACTAAGCTAGTATATTCAACTACTTGTCATCCTCAAACGGATGGACAAACTGAAGTTGTTAACAAAACCATGACTATTATGCTTAGGGCTATTATTGATAAGAATCTTAAGACTTGGGAGGATTGTTTGCCATTAATAGAATTTGCATATAATAGGGTGGTTCATGGCACTATTTGAAATTGTTTATGGCTTTAATCCTTTAACCCCCATTGACTTGTTACCTATGCCGTCAAAAGAGTTTGTAAATTTTGATGCAAATGCCAAGGTTGAGTTTGTTCATAAACTGCACAAGCAAGTAAAAGAACAAATTGAGAAGCAAAATTCCAAGGTTGCCACCCCAATTAATAAAGGACGCAAGATTGTCATCTTCAAGCCAGGAGATTGGGTTTGGGTGCATTTTCGAAAAGAAAGATTTCCTACTCAAAGAAAATCTAAGCTTTTACCACGAGGAGATGGACAATTTCAAGTTCTTGAGCGTATCAACGACAATGCTTATAAAATTGATTTACCAGGTAAATATGGTGTTAGTGCAACTTTTAATGTTGTTGATTTTAGTCCTTTTGATGTAGGTGATGGCTGGGATTCGAGGACGAACCCTTCTCAAGAGGGGGAGAATGATATGAACCACGACCAAGGAATTTCCATACTTCAAAGTCCAATTACAAGGACGAGAGCCAAGAAGCTACAACAAACCTTATACAGTTATATTCAAGCTATGGTGAGCTCATCAAAGAAAATTCTAGAAGAAGTTGGAAACCTCCATTATATGTTATGCAAAGTTGAGCTTCAAGAAAGAGATGCATTAAATGCACTTTAAGTTGCATTTAATGAACTCAACATAAAATTTATGGAACTAGTCCAAGGATGACAAATAAACACATTTCATTCATTGCACTATTTAATTATAATTTAAATATTTGTTTGTTTTTAATATAGGAGCACTATTTAATTATAATTTAAATATTTGTTTGTTTTTAATATAGGAGTTAAGGTTATATTGTAACCTACATAGGTTACCATATTCCACCATTAACTAGCTATTTTAATATGAAGGTTATGAGTATTTCTCATTTACTAGCAAATTTAATTTGGAAGTCATGTGTCATATAGGTTAAGGTGGTAAAGGCTAAATAAAGCCTCCTTTTCTTTGATTAGGGCATCACATTTTTTAATAAAAAAGGAATAGAATTTTTATTTTTTTAGCTTTGTTGAGAGCTAAGATTTATTTGCAAATTCTTGTGTTCAGAACTTGCATGCTAGAGTCATTCAAGTGGTAGTGATCAAATCTCTTGTGGAGTGATTCGAATCACAAGTTTTCTTTACTCTTGATCTTGATCATCAAGGTAATCCGTTTCATACTTTTCCTTTGGTTGATTCCATATCAGGAAAAGGAGTGAAATCACTCTCCAAACAAAGGAGGAGGGTAAGGAGCGAAGCAACTCGACCGATAGGGAGGAGCGAAGCCTATTTACCTCGTGTAAAGAAGGTGAGGATAGTCAATTCATTAAATCAAACCCTATATTACCGAGTTCAAGAATAAATAAGAGAGAAGCAGGGAAGAAAAGGTTAATAAAGAATGTTTTACAGTTTCATGGAGCGTGAAAGTCTGCGAAGCAAGCAGTGGGAACGAGTTTACGAGGTTCAGGCGAATTAATCTTTCGTATTGATCTTTTTCTTTTACCTTATTCAATCAAGTTAAGGAGAAAGAAGGTGAAGAAGCAAATGAAAGAAAAACTCACAATCAAATATTCGAAACCGAGTACAGTTCAATCAGGTTCAGGAGAAAGAAGGTGAAGAAGAAAATGAAAGAAAAAAAGTTAGGTTAATTAATAAATAAAGGTTTAGGAGTTTACCTTGTTTACACTGAAAGAAGGATTGAATATGCGAGTTTAGTGTCATTTATCTTTCGTCCTTGTTTACAGTGAAAGAATAAAGAGGAAAAGGAAGAAGCCACATTCTCTTCCATTCTTTCTTTTGATTTTACCTTGTGTTTGAAGGTGAAGGTTTCATCTTTCTTCGTTTACAGTGAAAGAAAAGAAAAGAGAACAAATGAATTTCATATGCGTGAAAGAGTGAAATCAGTCTCATTAATGTTTCGTCTTTCTCTTTTTCTTTTACCGAGAAAAAGAATAGTGAAAGAAGCAAACTCACTTTAAGAGCTTTACCTTGAGTTTGAATAAAGAAAGAGGAGCCCGAGGGGAAGGAGCGAGGTTCAAGGAATAGAGTAAAAGAAAGGTTCAGGTCAGGTTAATAAATAAGGTAAATAGGTTCAGGTCAGGGAATAAAGTCAAAGGTGAAGAACTGACTTAAACTTAGTGCTTGTGAAACCGATAGGCTTAGAGCTCACTGAACACCAACATCATTGTAAGCTGACTTCGAGCTATCAGGAGAGGAGAGAATATGTGAGACTCGAAGAGGAGAGGATTTCATATGCTCAATTGTAAAGGTTCGTCAAATAGCTTTACC
Organism: Cucurbita pepo subsp. pepo; assembly: GCF_002806865.2. NCBI lineage: Eukaryota > Viridiplantae > Streptophyta > Magnoliopsida > Cucurbitales > Cucurbitaceae > Cucurbita > Cucurbita pepo. The sequence goes on from NW_019646539.1 coordinate 23,729, forward strand.
TCGTGAAAGAAAAGAGCTACTGAACGAACCTGCAATTCGTCCTAAGACAAGAGCTGATAGGTGAAGGAGGTAAGAGAAGCCGAGTTGGAGAGGTGAATGAGGAGTACTAGTTTTCGCTTTCATTTCTCTTTTATTCTTTCACGAGGTAAATAGGTGAAAAACAAATAGACTCTGTCTCCATCTTCTGACTTTGATTCTTTTCGGATGGTAAAGAAAAGAAGAATTTCTTTTTCTCTTTATTCAAGAACTCGGTAAAGCTGCTTCGTTCGCTCCTTCCCTTACTCTTTTTCTTAAATCAGATGAGAGTAAGAAAAGAAGAAGAAGAAAACGAACGGAAGGTCAGGTAATAGAGTCAAAGGTTCTGGAGCTCAGCAAGCTGTTTGACCAATAGAAAGAATAGGGACGGAGAGAATATGCTCGAATTAATGTTGAGTCTTTCGTTGTGCAATCAGATTCAGGTTCAGGATTGAATAATGATTTATTTCCTTGTTTATAATTCAATCAGTTAAATAGGTGAAAGAAAAAGAGAAAGAAAAGATTCGAGACACACTTTGTTTATAGTTCAATCAGGGAAGGGAATATCGATTTAGGGGAAGGTTTTCAGTTGAGTCTAGACTTCCAAAAAAGAAGAAGAAGAATAAATAGGTTCAGTATTTAATTCATAAGGTAAAGGGGAAGGTCAGGTAATAGAGTATAAGGTTCCGGAGCTCTCGTGTCAACCACTTCTCGTAAGAAGGAAGGGAAGGAAGAAGCTGATAGAGTAAAGGAGAGGTGATATGAACCACGACCAAGGAATTTCCATACCTCAAGGTCCAATTACAAGGACGAGAGCCAAGAAGCTACAACAAACCTTATACAGTTATATTCAAGCTATGGTGAGCTCATCAAAGGAAATTCTAGAAGACGTTGGAGACCTCCCTTATATGTTATGCATAGTTGAGCTTCAAGAAAGAGATGACTTAAATGCACTTTAAGTTGCATTTAATGAACTCCGCTGAAT
>NW_019646539.1:26162-35286 GCF_002806865.2 Cucurbita pepo subsp. pepo
TGATATGAACAACGACCAAGGAATTTCCATACCTCAAGGTCCAATTACAAGGACGAGAGCCAAGAAGCTACAACAAACCTTATACAGTTATATTCAAGCTATGGTGAGCTCATCAAAGAAAATTCTAGAAGACGTTGGAGACCTCCCTTATATGTTATGCAAAGTTGAGCTTCAAGACAGAGATGAATTAAATGCACTTTAAGTTGCATTTAATGAACTCCGCTGATTTATCAAATAGTCCAAGGATGACTAATAAGCACATTTTATTATTTGCATTATTTAATTATAGTTTAACTATTTGTTTTTCATATTTAAGCTAGTTTTAAATATAGGAGTTAAGGTTATATTGTAACCCACATAGGTTACTATATTCCACCATTAACTAGCCATTTTAATATGGAGGTTATGGGTATTTCTCATTTACTAGCTCATTTAATTTGGGAGTTATGTATCACATAGGTTAAGTTTGTAAAGGCTATATAAAGCCTTCTTTTCTTTGATTAGACATCAGATTTTGGAATTAAGAATAAAATTTCTATTTTAGCTTTGTTGAGAGCTAATTTTCTTTGCAAATTCTTGTGTTTAGAACTTGCATGCTAGAGTCATTCAAGTGGTATTGATCAAACCTCTTGTGGAGTGATCGAATCACGAGTTTAGAGACAAGTTTTCTTTACTCTTGATCTTTATCATCAAGGTAATCCATTCCATACTTTCCCTTGGGTTGATTTCCATATCACTTGTTCTAAATTGAGTCACTCCACAATCAAACTTGATCAAGGCTTGATTGAATGACTCGGGTGCAATTCTATCACAAGAATTGCTTGAAACTTAGAAATGGCTAATACGATGCTCGAATTTTGAAGGGAAACATCTCAATTTGAGATCTGAATAACATTTATCCACAAATTTGATTTTTACATAACCTATTATGGGTATTTATAGTCCCCCGACAAAAAATGTTTGTGGCCGGGATTCAATCCCCATCCCCTTTAATCTCCACAAAGACGAAGTCAATTTTGACCATTTGACCATTGCAAAATGATTACGAAAAAAACAATAAAATCTTCCAACAAACGTTGATATGTTTGAGTGGCTAAAGAGACAAACTTGAAATCTATTGGGCTTCACTCATGTAAGTAGAACTGAATCCCTCTCTTCTATCCCTAAAAGTAGAAGTAGGTAGNCATCTTGCACCTCATGTTTAAAGTGCATTTCTACCATCCTTTCTCTCCCTTCCATCTTTTCTTCTTCCATTTTCTCTTCCATTCTCATCCTCTTTCTTCTTTCTTCCTCAAATTCCCTTTGCCATCATTNGTCAAAAGAAGATTCAAGAATCAAATCAAGAAAATAATGTAGGAGGAAATCCCTCTCTTCTATCCCTAAAAGTAGAANGCCATCATTGAAACTCTCTCTCTACAATCTCAAGCTCTCTTATCTAGTTGTCTTCTTTCTACGCTGCCATGTCTCTTAATTCCAAAACTCGCATCGACACCGTTCTCAATCGCCTGTTTAATCCAGAATCGTTCTTTGATTTTCTCGTCTCCGATACCGCAATTTCACCAAGTCCGCTGTGTATCCCCTCGTTTCCAATGGTTTCCACCGCCTCAAGACCACCGCCATCGTCTTTCGCGCCGTCGTGTTCTCTCGCTTTCAGATCATCGTTTTGAGCCATCAAGAGAAGTCCATTTGTTTCATCATCCAAGGCTAGATTGGTTGTTTCTTCCACATTTTTATCGACTCGACAATCTTTTGCAAAATGCTCCACTCTACCACAATTGTCACATTTGTTGGAGTTACAATCGTTCCCATAGTGAATAGAACTAGACACTTTTTTATACCATTTTTGAAGCTTCATTCTTTTCAAGTATACCATTCCTTATCACCATAACTTTTTTATTAACACACTCTTTGCTCGTGTCCAAACCCTTTACACTTCCAACATTGAATAGAACTAGACTTCTCATTTACCGTTTTTGAAGCTTCATTCTTTTTACCATTGGAACTCTCAGCTTCCACTCTTTTAGCGGCCACAAACTTTTCTTTTGGTGACATTGATTCATTTCTATTCACAAAACTATCCTTGTTCCAAGTTTTAGAATTTGAAAAGGTGTTAGTTCGTGATGTGTACCTTTTTGAATGCTCTTTTTCTTCCTTCAATTGGTCTTCAATTTTGAGAGCATAATGATACATGTCTTCCAGATATGGTGGTGGATTTCTGTCAACAAGATGAGCAATTTCTCGATTCAAACCTCCAAGGAATCTAGACATGGTATCTTCTTCTTCTTCTCTAACCTTTGCTCTTTCCATCATAGTTTCCATCTCTTGATAATATTCCGCCACACTTTTTGTTCCTTGCCTCAAACCTTGCAATTTAGTTTTCAAATTTCTTTCATAATGTTTTGGAACATACCTTTTTCTCATGACTTCTTTAAGTTCTTCCCATGTCTCTATTGGATTCTCCTCTTTTCTTCTTCTCTCGGATTTGAGATGTTGGTACCAATCACTAGCATGATTGGTAAATTCGGCAATAGCAAGTCTCATCTTCTTATTTTCACTATAGGTGTTGCAATCAAACACATGCTCTATCTTTCTTTCCCACTGCAAGTATGCCTCAGAATCTGCCGTTCCACAAAAGGGTGGGATTTTGAGTTTAACTCCCCCATCTCTATCTTCATGTACTCTTTCCATCCTTCTAGGTTGCATAATAGTTGCATGGTTATTTCTTCCTCTCCATCTACCATCAACTTGTCTTTCTTGTACTACTATACCTTCATCTTCTTGTAATGTTCGTTCTTGTCTTTGTTGTTGCGCCCTTCTTTCTTGTCTATCTTCCATCATCATTTCCATCATACCTTGAATTGCTTGAAGAATGGTTGTATTAAGATCTGGTACTGGTGGTACTGCTTCTCCATTATGTGACATTTTGTTATCAAGGGACCTCTCCACACTTCTCACAAAAATTTCACTCAGGGACACTCGTGTGGGTAGGCTTTTGGTATTAGGTCAAGAATGTAAAGGCTGACTTTTTTTTTTGTGCAATCTTGCTTTAAGCTTGATTATAACCAATTCAACGATCAATTCTAACAAGCTAAGACTAGTATCTCAAGGATCAAGAGCTTGAAATGATAAGCACCAAAAATGCTGGATTTTGCAAAGCTAGAGGTCCTTCTAGAATCCTTGCAAAACGTTCACAGAGAAAGTTAACTTAACGGATTGATTCCAACCAAGAGCTGGTTAGAAGATGAATGACTCTTAGATCGAACTTGGAATCTATGATGGTCACTCTTAGATACCAAGACAATTCACTCCAGAATTAGCTTGATCAAAACTAATTCAATGAATCGGTTTAAACATCAAACCTAAAGCAAGGTTTGAAAAAGAATAACACCAAAAGGGTATCAAGAAAACACAAAGGTTTTGTCTGTATTCAACCAAAAAACATCCAAACATGAATATTACCTGCCTTTAAATAGGCCCAAAAGATAATCCTAACAAAATAAAGTTTAGCCACCAACCACTAATAAATGCTAATAAATGCTATTAAATACAAATTCAAGCAAATAAGGCATTAATAAATTTCCTTAATTGGTAATTCAACTACCAAAGGCAAGTCTTCTAATTACTTTCCATAAATTTCCTTAATTGGTAATTCAACTACAAAGGCAAGTCTTCTAATTACTTTCCAATATCAGTCACTCTTTTATCTTCTTGATTTGATTCTTGAATTTTCTTTGTATTGCTTCTTGTAATTGCTCGTTCGGGTACATGGAAGTGATCAGTTGTTGGATTCATATCAACACTTTTCCTAAAGTGTCCCACGTTTCTTTCAAAGTAGTTGCACTGGCAATCTTCTCAAAGCCCAACTCGTCAACGGCTCGGAACAACATGTATAATGCCGTCTTATCCTTTGATCGAACCTCTTTGAATGCCTTGTTTTGTGCCGCTGTATAACCCATAGTATCTTTTGGTTCTTCGAAACCTTCTTCGACCACCTCCCATGCATCTTGAGAACCAAGAATAGCTTTCATTTGAATGCTCAAATTCTCGTAGTTTGTCTTCGTTAGTCGTGTAGCGGCATTTGACCTGTCACATACGCCATTGGCTCTGATACCAATTTGTTAAAGAAATCTCACAAATTTGTGAAAGAGATGTCACGCACACTAATTTTTCTTTTGAGAGTGGAGAGACAAAGAACACTAAGTTTATCGAAAAAACCCTCTTTGATTATTATTATTTTTTTTCTTCTACTCTCTTTACAGAAATGATGTATTTATAGGTATTCAATTGCTCTCCTAAAACTAATTATAGTCATAGGACTGCCACTATTTCCTGAGCCATAAAACATCAATATTCCTATAAAGATTCTTGGCCTTTAATCTTCAACACTCTTGGCCTTTTCCTTTCGGACTGACTTTTGAATTTAAAACCTACTAAAATTAACAAAAAAAAAAATCATTGAATCTTGATGAAAAAAGAACGATTCCTTTTTTCTCTCTCTTCGAGCAACTAATTCCCACAAAGTANTTCAACACAACCAACCCTTTCCCCTTAGCCCTCTCACTTCCTAAGGAATGAAAGGCCACATCTAAGTCCAAAAAACTGGAATAGGAATGGGATCCACAATGTCATCATTGTATGGCTTGACTTGGCTTCTGATATGAACCAAGAGACAATAATCATACAATATACTTCAATGAAAATGTGAAGAAAAGGTTGTCAAAATTATCAAAAGATGTTTCAATTCATGCCACATTGAAGAAGAATGAAGTTTGATTGTTATAAATTTTAGGTGGGTTACAATTTAGAGTAATTTAGAGTTATTGTATTTTAAGACTTGTTATTTACTTTAGGTTACATTTACATAATGGCTAATTATGGCCATAAGGTATGAATGTTACAACTCTTGGAATATCTTTAATAGTTTCATTTTTAAGGCTATGTATGTTGTATTTGTAAGCAGTCTTGAAAATATAGTAAAAGGAGCATTTGTGCTTTGTTTAGCCAATGACTAAGTTTCTTTACAATTCTACGTAGTTTAGGTTGCATGTAGAATCATTCAAGTTCGACATGATCAATCTTAGTTGTAGAGTGATTCGAATCTCAGACAAGTGTTCTTGCATTGAGATATTAGATCAACAAGAGTCATTCAAGCTAGACATGATCGATCTTGCTTGTGGAGTGATTCGAATCTCAAACAATGTTCTTGCCTTGAGATATTCGATCAACAATGTAATATGAATCTTACTCCCCTTGTGGAAATCGTTAATGAAATACAATAACTCTAAATTACTCTAAATTGTAATCCGCCCAAAATTTAAAACATGAAACTTCATTCTTCTTCAATGTGGCATGAATTGAAATATCTTTTGATAATTTCAATAATATTTTTTTCACATCTTCATTGAAGTATATTGTATGATTGATGTCTCTTGGTTCATATCATAAGGAGAAATAAAGAATCGGAATTTCTAAGGATTGGCAAGAGGAGTGAGGACAGTTCGAGTTAGAAGTAGGAGGGTCAAGGTAGCATTCCCTGTAGCAGCACTCTAGAATTTAGTAAATTCTTTGACTAGGGCCTAGAATCACTCTTGAGAAAAGGCTTGATTACATATGTGCGTATGCAATACCGCTCCGGTAGTTTAAGGCAGGTAAGGGCTGCTCATGAGGGGGGGCACCATCACTCTATCTCGAAGGCAGGTTAAGTAATTGCCAAGTCAGGGTAGTGCATTAAGGGAGCTGCAACTATCGCATCAGCTAGAGTTGCATTAGGCATTGGAAAGGTGCTTAATTCCGAGACCGCTTTTAGGCTAGAAGAGCGGGAGAGGATTGAATATGCTCGACTTTAAAGGAGAAGGCAGCATACGTAGGACAGTAGGCCCGAAAGCTGTTAGCAAGTAGGTGCTGCGCTGTATTGCTAAGAGGCTTTCCTTGTTTTTCACTTGTTCAATACCGGTCCGCTATGAAGAAAGCGAATAGAGGAAGGCCCGGACTATTCCTATTGTACCAACTACCATGTAATGTTGTAGCAACTATGTTGTAGTGAGGGGTAGTTGACTTCGTCATGTATTCTTTCGGAGGTAGGTAGTTCTGAGGGAGTCCCATGCAATGCGTATGTATTCTTTCGGAGGTAGGTAGTCCTCCTCCACTTAAAGCTTTTCAGCTCCTTCTTCTTTTGGTATTCTAAGTCAATCCGCTATACATCCTCCTTGCATCTTGGTACCGTACAAATCGAATAGGAATGAGCGTAGCACAGTAGCTATTGTTCTTGTGGTCTGTATAGCAACGTAGAGTAGTGATCTCTTCACACAACCGTCTATCCATCTTCTTAGTTTAGTTTTCCTGTTGTATGTCTAGCTATCTGTCGCATTATCTTACTGTGTTCCGCGAACCTCCTTGCTTCCTAAAGCCACCATTCAAGAGTCGAGGTTGAGTTGTCAGAGATCCGTTAAGGCGGACACTAGTGCCTGAAGCGGGAAAAGAGAGTTCAGTGTTTGCAGCCTTAAAGCCTTAAATCTGGGAAGGAAGGCTTTCTTCCCGAACGGTCTTAAATCAGTAGAGATGGCTCTTAGATTGGGAGGTTTAGCTGCATTCTTCTTCTTCATATTTGAAATTCTTGCTGCAATCTCTTCCTAATAAAGAAGAAAAGACTGACGGTCAGAAGAAAGAGAGCAATCCTCACATGTAGAGTTCAAACGAGTAGAGTACCCTCATGTCACTTGCGGGGATAAGATTAGCCCTTTAACATGTTTACGAAGACCTCCGACTTATTAAAGAAAAGTGGTTCGATCGAAACAAAATTGTTGGTTCAGGGGCATCAAGGACCAAAAGGGGTTTCTTCCATCTGGTGGAGAAGTGGCTATTAAAAGGTTTGAGGGGGCCAATGGAATGGATTGCGTGCGCAATCCTTTCCCCACAGAGTTTGAAGTAATGCTGGATTGTTTACGGTACAAGAACTTGGTTCAGCTTCAAGGATGGTGCTGTGAAGATACTGAGTTAGTCCTGGTTTCTTATTACTTACCCAATGGAAGCCTCAGCAATATTCTCCATAGAAACTCCAATTCGACGAGAGTCCTGTCATGGAAGCAAAGATTGAATATCGTTTTGGGGGTTGCTTCCGGACTTATCTAAATGAAGAATGTGAGATGCTAAGTTCAATGCTAAGCTTGGGGATTTGGGTCTGGCAGAAGTTTATGAACATTGTTCGAATACAAGAGAAGCTACTATACCGGCAGGAACAATGGGATATCTTGTACCTGAGTATCTTTATTCGGGTATTTTCGCTGAGAAGACAGATGTTTACAGCTTTAGTGTGGTAGTGTTAGAGGTGGCAACAGGGAGAAGGCCTCTTGATTATAATGGAATTGTGGTTATTGACTAGGTCTGGGACCTGTGGAAAAAGGGGAAACTAATTGAGGTGATTGGTTGATGGGGAAGTTTGAAGGGGTGGAAATGGAAAGGATGATGATCGACTTTCTTGTGTGCACCTAGACAAAAAAGGTGAGCGCCGGTGAAGGAAGCTGCAAGGATGATTAAAGGTGAGCACCACTCTGTGTTGCCGGTGAGTAAACCAAGAGTGGGCATTTGACCTGTTTTACTTGTGAATCTGAAGAAATATTGAATCTCGGTGGAGATCGTCCTAGTCTTGATGATGCACTGTATATGACCTAACCCAATTTAGCTAAGACTTGCTCTGAAAAGGCCACACGCATTACTTCAAATGGTTGTCAATATGGGATCAGTTGAAGAAAGAAGAAAAGAGAAATGAACGATTAAGCGAGACTTTGTCTTAGAGACCAATGAAATGAAAGTTTGATTATACAAAAGTTTCTTGAAGACCTCTTGCTTCAACTTTTCCGCTTATTATTGCTACCACCTCAACAGCTTTCGACCTGCTTACTTAGAATAAAGATAAATAATGGGCGTAAAGGACACAAGACCCTTACACAGGCGAGAGAGAGAGCCTTCGCTTACCTGCTTAATCGTGGCTTCCTATCGTATCTATATCCCCTTTCTTTCCTTCAGTTACATCAAGTCTCACTTATGCTTCCAACTACCGATGGGAGAAGGCTTGGACGTATAGCACGAAAGAATAAGAGGTATGGCATACGAGAATGGTATATGAAATGAAAGGCAGGAAACAGAGCTGGAGATGAGCGCTAGCCAATGGTTAATAATGAAGAAAGCACCTTAGCAATTATCAGTAATGCCCCTATCGACCTCAGTCTTGTTTTTTGCTAACTTGAGTAACGAACGTCGACTATCTCATTAAAGGCCGAATATCCATATATATCTTTATGGAAGAGAGTTGGCCCACTTTTATCCATTCCAGCGATTATGCTCGTTTTAGCCCTACCGTCCACCCTTATCATCATAATGGAAAGGGGTACTTTTGAGCTGATGTGTAACGGACCAAAGCGATCGTTAGTCGGGCTGACTTGTGAATGGTCAAGGCGAACGAGAGGACATATACCTCCTCCATATTCCTTAAATGGGCAAGACTCGGATACTGCATGCAATAAGAATAATAATTTACTGAACAACGACTTAGATCGTCGATTGATTTGTATGCGCAATGGAATTGGAGTGGATAGAGCATTACTCCAAACAAACAGGCATCCCATGAATATACATTACCTCACTACCTGTATAAAGCGAGCATCACTTCTCAGGGAGTAGGTAAAAGCCTTTTATCAAAGTCAAAAGCAGGAATCTAAGAAAACAAGACCCCTAAGAGCATCTTGTAAACAAATTATTCGATATGGAGATCCCAGCAAGGCTGCCGGAGACATCACTAAACCACTCAGTGATGTCTCTTGCAAAGAAGATGATATGAACCAAGAGACATCAATCATACAATATGCTTCAATGAAGATGTGAAGAAAATATTGTTGAAATTATCAAAAGATATTTCAATTCATGCCACATTGAAGAAGAATGAAGTTTCATGTGATAAATTTTGGGTGGATTACAATTTAGAGTTATTGTATTTCATTAATGTATTTTAAGAGTTTTTATTTAGTTTAGGTTACAATTACATAATGGTTAATTATCGCGATTAAGTATGAATGTTACAAGTCTTGGAAGGCCTTTAATAGTTTCATTTTGAGGCTATATAAAGCCATGT
>NW_019646539.1:36375-37250 GCF_002806865.2 Cucurbita pepo subsp. pepo
ATTCTAGCAAAACCACCCATTTCTTTCTTCTCTTTTACAGTACAGTGTGAATATAAATAGTATAAGGGAAGAAAGGATCTTTCTTGTTTCATTTGATGATGCTCCCTATAAACTGAACTGCTCCGTAACCTCCCCTTAAGGGAAAGCTGCGTTTCGTTTTCCCTACGGTGCTGTCCTAACGGGTAATCGTGGACATCTACCATATACTCTACACACAGCCCATACGTGCGAGTATGGGCTCACCAGCTAGTTTGCACACTGCTGGGCCACTTTCCTTATCCGGTGGGCATACTCTGGGAGCCCCTTATGCCGGGACCCGTTAGAACTAGTAACCGTCACGGCAGCACTATGCAAAGCATAACGATTGTTGTCCTGCCATTGGATGTACGCGTCCGTACCCTCGTGATGGGATAGAGGTATCCCCCCAAATGCATGAACACACATAATGCATGAGGTCCCCACTACTTCTACAGTTTCATTATCCTTGAATACAACCCCGCTAGCATTAAGTACATATCATATCATTTTTCATATCGTTTCAGATATCGTTCATCATTCATATCATATCGTTTCTCATTCTTCCGTTCTCAAATCATACATAATTCTAACGGGGTTATATTTCATGTCATTTATCGTAATTTCATGTCATTCATATCATGTTGTATACACACAATTAAAGAGACCTAACATAATGTTCTATGCTTTTAACATAACATTTCATCATATACACATCATACCATGACATATTGCATCACAATGTATCATATCATAAACAAGTAATAACGTAAACACTTCATAGTCATGTCATACTCTAACTTATCATAGCCTTAACGTTTTTATACCTATCACAGACATATCATTACGTCAACGTACCT
>NW_019646539.1:39290-40984 GCF_002806865.2 Cucurbita pepo subsp. pepo
AATAGACACGAATCATGCAATAAATCAAGCATATCGTCTAACCTAGGAATAGGATGTCGACACTTTACCGTGATTTTGTTGATGACTCTATTATCCATGCATATGCGCCAAGTTTCATCTTTCTTTGGCACCAATAAGTCTCGTATAGAACATGGACTCAAACTTTCTCGTACATAGCCCTTCTCCATGAGCTCCTCCACTTGCCTTTGAATTTCTTTTGTCTCGATTGGATTGACTCGATCAGCTGGCTTATAAGGAATGACAGTCCTTGGAATGAAGTCTATTTTATGTTCAATACCTCTAATGGTAGGTATTTCTTTATCTTGAAACATGTTTTCAAATTCCTGTAAAAGAGATTGAAAAACATTAGGCAAAGCCAAGTTGTTATAGTTAGAGACCAAATATCTTCCATTGTACATAAGTACAAAGATCGAGTTTTGTGAAAGCCTTCTCACCTCTCCAAATGTAGCCAAATAACTCTCTCTCTTCCTTTTTTTCTTCAATTTCATCTCTTCTTTCATTCTTCTTTTTTTCTCTTTGATTTTTCTCTTTTTTTTTTCACTCAACTCTTGTTTTTCTTTTAACTCTTTTTCCTCAAACTCTTTCTTTCTTTCTTCCAACTTTAATTGATCAGCAAATACATTTGCAGAACTCAAAGGTACAAGAGTGGTTTTTCTACCATATTTTTCAAAAGAATACCTATTCAAATAGCCATCATACATAACCCTCCTGTCAAATTGTCATGATCGGCCAAGCAATATGTCTCCAGCATGCATTGGTAACACATCACAAAGAACTTCATCGATATATTTTTCCAAAGTAAAAGATATTAGAGCTTGGGAAATTACCTTCATTTTTCCACTATCATTGAGCCATTGGAGCTTGTAAGGTTTAGGATGATCTTGAGTTTGAATTTGCAACCGTTTGATCAACATAGTACTTACTACATTGGTGCAACTTCCACTATCAATGATCAGACTACAAGCAGTCCCCTTAACTAAACACCACGTGTGGAACAGATTGTCTCTTTGATCATCAACAGCATTCTCCGTAACTCGAGTTTTAAGAAGTCTTCTGGTTACAAGTACCAAATGACTCCCATCTTCTAGTTCCTCCTCATTCTCCTGGATTTCCTCTTCAATTAGCTCATCATGGTCACTTTCCTCACTATCTGTGACAACTTGTCCATTCTTGATGATCATGACTCTCTTGTTAGGACAATCACGACTAAGATGACCAATTCCTTGACATTTCCAACATTTGATGTCTCTATTTCTTTCTCGAATCTCCTTATATTCCTCCGCTTTCTCTCTACCCTTGGAGGTCTCAGCTTTGTTCTTTTTGTCAAGATCATACTTGCCTCCAACTTTGAAATCTATCTTTTCAATATTTGCATTCTTTTTCCAAGTGTTGAAAGTAGTAGATTTTGAAATACCATACCTCTTGGAGTTCTCCTTCTCCCAAGCTAGTTGCCCTTCGATTTTGACAGCAAGGTGTAACAATTCTTGCATATCAAAGTACGCTTGCCTATCCACTTGATGAGCAAGTTGTCGGTTTAACCCACCAAGAAATCTAGCCATTGTATCTTCCTCATCTTCATCAATACATGCTCTATTCATAAGGGTCTTTATTTCTTTGTAATATTATTCAACACTTTTGGATCCCTGTTGTAAAGTATAGAGTTTTTGCTTGAG
>NW_019646539.1:41584-42131 GCF_002806865.2 Cucurbita pepo subsp. pepo
TCCCTTTTCCCTTCTCTGTATTTACCTTTCCCTTTTCCCTCCATATTTAGTTTGTGGTTTTTAATTCCCTAATTTTTTTTTTTTATTTTCTTATCTCAGTGTTTCTATTCAGAAGTTTTCTTGGCCATTTTTTTTTATTTTCTTATCTCAGTGTTTCCAGTTTTCTTGGCCATCCGTGATTCTTATCATACTCTCCGTATTTACTGGTTTTTAATTCCCTAATTTTTTTTTTATTTTCTTACCTCACGGTTTCCTATTCAGAAGTTTTCTTGGCCATTCTATCTTTAATTTATTCCTTTGGCTACTGATAAAAATTTTAGTCTAATATTACTCATCTGACGTGATTTACTAGAATCGTATAAATGATTGACATTTAGTTTCTAACTCAAAGATCATTTAGTTTCTAACTCAAAGCTAGACCATTGTAATAATTCAATTCAATGAAGATTGATCAGATCTATCTTCACGTAAATCTCCGGTGAATCTTACCTGGGTAATGGCCATTCTCATTTTTTTTTTTTTTTTTTTTTTTTTTTTTTGTTTTTTT
>NW_019646539.1:47682-57562 GCF_002806865.2 Cucurbita pepo subsp. pepo
TCTTTTAACCAATCTCTCAATCCTATTGAGATTAATGTGGCCTAGTCTTAAGTGCCAAAGATAGGTATTAGGAGAAATCTTTTGTCGCTTATTTTGAGTTTCAGCTGTTTTAAACATCTCGGTATTTAAAATAGCTTTTGTTTCGCTCGGTTTTAACTTATATAAGTTGTTTTCTAGTTTTGCAGAACAAATATGAATACCTCTTTTGCAAATGAACACTTCATTGATTTCAAAAGATACTTTATACAATTATTCTAATAAACAAGAGATAGATATTAGATTTCTTTTCATTCCAACAACCAAAAATACATTATCTAATATAATGAATCTGTTTCCAACAAACAACTTTAAATTTCCTACTGATCAAGCTGAGACTGTTAGGATCGCACAACAACGCACACACTCGATCTAGATGAACACAAAGAACAGGAGAGAGAAAATGCAAGGAGGACTCTGGCTAAAGGAATTTGTATTGATGACTTCAAGTATGTACAACAAGAGAGAATACAGAGAATAGAAAGTTACCTTTCAAAGCTATACCGGATGAGATATATAGATAGTTCAGTTTACTATATATAGCTTTACCAGATTTAACCGTCTACTATATATAGCTATTTACCAAATATAGCTTTATCGGATATAGCCGTTGACCAAGCTATAAATAAGCAGTAGGCTCTATAACCTAACAGAGACAACTTCCCTTGTTCAAACCCTGAGTGTTATCTCGCCGTCCGCAAACAATACCAAATAAAAGATTTCTGATTGACATTAAACATTGGCTAGCGACACAATACCAAATAAAAGATTTGGGAGAGGCTCAGTTTGTTCTTGGAATCCAAATTGTTCGGAATCGCAAGAACAAAACACTAGCATTGTCTTAGGCATCGTACATCAACAAAATGTTGGTTCAATATAAGATGCGGGGCTCCAAGAAAGGATTATTACCTTTCAGGCATGGAGTTCATTTGTCAAAGGAACAAAGTTCTATGACACCTTAAGAGATTGAAAATATGAGACATATTCCCTATGCATTAGCAGTCGGTAGTCTGTTGTATGCCATGTTTTGTACTCGACCAGACATATGCTATGCTGTGGGAATTGTCAGCAGATATTAGTCCAATCCGGGACGTGCTCATTGGACTGCCGTTAAAAATATCCTTAAGTATCTTAGGAGAACTAAGGACTATATGCTCATGTACAGCGCTAAGGATCTGATCCTTACCGGATACACTGACTCAGATTTTTATACCGATATCGATTCGAGGAAATCGACATCGAGATTTGTTTTCACTCTAAACGAAGGAGCAATAATATGGAGAAGCATAAAGCAAGGTTGCATTGCTAATTCCACCATGGAAGCTGAGTATGTTGCTGCTTGTGAAGCAGCGAAAGAATCAGTATGGCTTAGGAAGTTCTTAACTGATTTGGAAGTCATTCCAAATCTGCATAACTGATTTGGAAGTCGTTTCAAATATGCATCTGCCTATCACTCTTTATTGTAATAACAGTGGAGCAGTTGCAAATTCTAAAGAACCAAGATGCCATAAGCGAGGAAAACATATTGAGCGCAAATATCATCTCATAAGGGAGATTGTGCAACGAATTTGTGAATTTTCTTTAACAATTTGATATCAAAGCCAATGGCGTATGTGACGGGTCAATTGCCGATACCACGAATATTAAAGACAAATTACGAGAATTGGAGCATTCAAATGAAAGCTCTTCTCGGTTCTCAAGATGCGTGGGAGGTGGTCGAAGAAGTGGTCGAAGAAGGTTTCAAAGAACTAAAAGATACCACAGGTTATACAGCGGCACAAAACAAGGCGTTAAAAGAGGTGCGATCAAAGGATAAGGCGACACTATACATGTTGTTCTGAGCCGTTGACGAGTCGGGCTTTGAAAAGATTGCCTGTGCAACTACTTCAAAAGAAGTGCGGGACACTTTAGGAAAAGTGTTCAAAGGAATCGACTTAGTCAAGCCAGTGCGTCTCCAAACTCTTCATGGCGAGTTGGAGAGCATGAAGATGAAGAAGTCAAAAAGTGTATCTGACTACATCACGCGTGTACAAGCCGTGGTAAACCAACTCAACCGAAACGTAGAAATGTTAGCCGAGACGCAAGTTGTGGAGAAGATTTTGAGGTCATTAACCAACAACTTCAAGAATGTTGTATATGCGATAGAAGAGTCAAAGGACATAGCAACATTCACGGTCGATGAGCTCGCCGGATCTCTCGAGGCACACGAGCAACGTAAGAAGAAGGAGAAAACACTCGATCATGCACTTCAAACCAAGGCGTAATTCAAAGATGAAAAGGTACTCTACTCTAAAAAATTTTAAGGTAGAGGTCGTGGTCGTGAAAGTCGTGGAAATGGTCACGGTGGTCAAGGTAGCAGTCATGTAGGATACTATAAGGAGAAGGGACAGTCAAGCCAAGCAAATTAGCGAGGAAGAGGACGCAGTCGAGGAAGAGGCAACCGATCAATTACTCCAACATTTAGTACTACAAATGTCACAAATATGGTCACTATGCAAATGATTGTAACTCCGACTAATGTTATAATTGTGGTAGAGTGGGGCATTTTGCAAAAGATTGTTGAGCTGATAAAAAGGTGGAAGAAACAATCAACCTAGCCTTGGATGACGCAACAAACAAAAGTTTTCTCTTAAAGGCTCAAAATGAAGATCTGAAAGCGAAAGAACACGATGGCCTAAAAGACGATGGTGATAGTCGTGAGGCAACCGATCAATTACTCCAACATTTAGTACTACAAATGTCACAAATATGGTCACTATGCAAATGATTGTAACTCCGACAAATGTTATAATTGTGGTAGAGTGGGGCATTTTGCAAAAGATTGTTGAGCTGATAAAAAGGTGGAAGAAACAATCAACCTAGCCTTGGATGACGCAACAAACAAAAGTTTTCTCTTAAAGGCTCAAAATGAAGATCTGAAAGCGAAAGAACACGATGGCCTAAAAGACGATGGTGATAGTCGTGAGGCAACCGATCAATTACTCCAACATTTAGTACTACAAATGTCACAAATATGGTCACTATGCAAATGATTGTAACTCCGACAAATGTTATAATTGTGGTAGAGTGGGGCATTTTGCAAAAGATTGTTGAGCTGATAAAAAGGTGGAAGAAACAATCAACCTAGCCTTGGATGACGCAACAAACAAAAGTCTTCTCTTAAAGGCTCAAAATGAAGATCTGAAAGCGAAAGAACACGATGGCCTAAAAGACGATGGTGATAGTCGTGAGGCGGTGGAAGCTGTAGGAAATGAGGGGATACACAGCAGATTTGGCGAAATCGCGATATCAAAGATGAGAAAATCGAAGAAGGACTCTGGATTGAACACGCGATAGACAAACGAGCCAAAGAAACTGCCGGATCATCAGGAGGAGAACAGAGATTCAGAGCAAGAACCAAAATTTGTCATGGATAAATTTATGGAGAAGTCTCAGTTGCAGACATTGAAATCGCTGAATGAGCGCCTTTCGAAGGAGAATGTAGAGAATGAAAAAGAAAAGAAAGCTTTAGAAATGAAGATTGAATGTTTAGAGAAGGAAGTGGCTGAGCTGAGTGAGAGTTCTTTCTATCTCAAACAGGAGAAGGAAGAGAATGGGAAGGAAATTTCTGAGCTTGTGAAGAGAATTGAAGAAGGTGTGAAGAAAGAGAATGACCTATTAATGGAGGTTGATGGTTTAGTGGAAGAGTTAGTGAGGGAGGAGAAAGATGTAGAGAAGAAGTTAACTCAACAGAGAGAATCACTTGATGTGAATCTGAATCGAGTCCAACAAGTGGCAGTGAGTTTACGACGCACGATTGAGATAATCACTCGTGATAAAGCCAAAATGGAGGAGGCAAAAGTGGAAGTGAAAAATGTCGTTGTGGACTTGCGAAGGGAATTGAGTAAACTGAAAGAAGGTATGAAGTCTTTGACTGAGTCAAGCGAGGTTGAGAACGGGAGAAATGAGGAGTTGCTGCTTCAAATGGGCTGTCTTCAAGAAGCTCCAAATGGAGTTTCGTCAGAGAAGGATAAGCTTAGTTTGTTACTCGAGGACAAGGATAGGAAATTGAAGAAGCCACGGCTGAGCTCGAGAAAGCGAAAACGCTGCAGGTAGAGTTGTTGAATGTATTGAGGTTTATAAGGGAGTTTTTTGAATAAACATTAAATGTCATTTTTAGTTAATTTGTTAGTAGATTTTAAATTGACAAGTTAGTGGTGAAAGAAAAGGTCAAGAGTCTTTATAGGAATAATGGCGTTTTATGGGTGGCACTCTCATAGCTATAATTAGATTTAGAAAATCTTATAAATACATAGTTTTTCTATTGTAAAGTCAGAGCAGAGAAAAAGGAAAATACAGAGAAGTAATAGAAGAACGTTTTTTTTTTTTTCAGATAAACAGTGTTCTTTGTCTCCTTCTATCGTTAGTGTTTGTGAGATTTATTTAAGAAAAGAGCCCGTGATTGCCCAAATCAAGATAAATTGAGTGCATTGATCGCAGATGACAGACAGGGGGAGAAGTTCCCTTCTGACCCCCCGCTTCACACATTCAGTCTTTCTTCTCCCTTACGCGATAGGACTCTAAAGCCAAGTGCTTGCTTCAGTTACAGACCTCCATTGAATGGGGTGGGAAAGAAAGGTTCGAAAATCTAATTTTTGCCCGAGTCTAGTGGCAATGAGGAAAAGAAGGACAGCTACGGAAGCAGGTCAGCCTAAGCTTAAAGTAAAGGAAAGACCCTGTTCCAGTATTGGAGGAAGCATGGCATAGAAATCAGGGTATGTCATGGGTTGTAGGGAAGAGGTAAGACGTGTACATGAAAGCAAGCGAGAGTAGAGCCTAGGGGTGTCCATGGATAAACCACTCCAAAATGATAATGTCTCAAAAAGAGGAGTCCATATGGAAACAAGCTTTTAAACTTCCAAGAGAAAGAAGATTGACCCAATTAAAGAGGCAATAAAATCTCTGGACTCTTGATCTTCTATAATTTTCTCAGTCGAAGGAGCCCTCTTTGTCTAATTCGTAGTCTCTACCTAGTAATCTTTCCTATTTGTGACTCTATAATGCATTCTCCTACTGTTTGACTCTTCTAGAGCCTTTTCTTTCTTTTTTTCATCTTTAGTATTCCCACGCTTTGTACACCTTTCTTGCCTGCAAAGAATGTCACCCTCTTTGGTGATGCTTACTTCATAATAAAGAAAGCCATTAGTCTCACTCAATCAGTTCCTCTCTTCTTTTTCTTCCTCTGCTTCAGGTGTGGGCAGAGCTTTTTATGTCTACCCTATTCGGTTTCTTGATTCCGAGACGAACTCCACCGCATCTTTCTCATGCCATTTTTCCTTCTCAAAACTATCTTCCGCACTATGTCCTTCTGTAGATGGGATTGTCTTTCTGATCACCTCTAGTGCGGATTCTTTTCCGGATATATGGGTCTCCTAAAACTGTCCTTAGATGGGGAAGATTCATTCATCGCTGTGAAATTTGATACCAGTTTGACCCTTCGCTTGTTGACATCAATGGGAATCATCTAGGTATATAAGCGAGTATCTTTGGCTTTCGTTAATGTTGTTGAAAGGGGGATTGATTTGACCAGTGGTAGACAGATATTGGTTTGAATTGAGTACAGAGATGCAATGGAAATGATCTGGGTATGAATCGGGTACTCGTCGATTAGGCCTCCAAGTCCTTTTCTTCCTCAATTCACTTCTCCAAGCAATTAAAAGATTGAATGCAGGTTGGTTTCTCTGCCTCTAACAGACAGGGCTCAATAGTTCACGTTGTTGATTGGTGGCAATTCAAGACCTTTGGGTTTCTTCTCTCGGTGATTCCTATGGATACCAAGAAGGGGACTCTTTTTTGTGCTATTATGAGAATGAAAGCATCAATGATTATCCTTTCCCATTGATCCTCATGAAAGAAGAAAAAAGGGAGTAGAGATGGCTCTTGGATCGGGAGGTTTAGATGAATTCTTCTTCTTCATAAAATTCTTGCTGCAACTTGATAAAGAAGAAAAGTCTGATGGTCAGAAGAAAGAGAGAAGGTCTCACACGTAGAGTTCAAACGAGTAGAGTACCCTCATGTCACTTGCGGGGATAAGATTAGCCCTTTAACATGTTTACTAAGACCTCCGACTTATTATTAGAGAAAGGGGGTTCGATCGAAATAGAATTGTTGGTTCAGGGGCATCAGCGACCAGAAGGGGTTTCTTCCATCTGGTGGAGAAGTGGTTATTAACAGGTTTGAGAGTGATGGTGTTAATATAACACATGTGGAAGAAATTTGGGTCTTAGGCACTCTTAGAACATCAATTATAGTAAATAACTAGCATGTTCATAAGTATTAAAACTCAAAAAATTTGAGCCTTTTATAGTTCAAATTCCTTTTTCCTCACGAACCGGTTTCGAACCACCACTAGTGTCTTCTCTACTATTCTCCGGCCTTAGAATGGGATTGTGGAATCCGATGAGTGACTAAACTTGGAAGTGATTTAGTATATACGAAGAGAGAGTTTGTGAGAGTTTTTCTCAAGGTTTTTCCAAGGAAGTAGTTCCATGTACCTTGATCACTCTATTTATAGAGTCAGTCATGTTTGCATGTTCATGCAAATTTGAAATCACCAAATTTTGAAACTCAAAATGATAAGCGCCTACAATGCTGGAATTTGCAAAGCTAGAGGTCCTTCTAGAATCCTTGCAAAACGTTCACAGAGAAAGCTAACTTAACGGATTGATTCCAACCAAGAGCTGGTTAGAAGATGAATGACTCTTAGATCGAACTTGGAATCTATGATGGTCACTCTTAGATACCAAGACAATTCACTCCAGAATTAGCTTGATCAAAACTAATTCAATGAATCGGTTTAAACATCAAACCTAAAGCAAGGTTTGAAAAAGAATAACACCAAAAAGGTATCAAGAAAACACAAAGGTTTTGTTTGTATTCAACAAGTCATCTCCAAACATGAATATTCCATGCCTTTAAATAGGCCCAAAAGATAACCCTAACATAATAAAGTTCAAGCACCAACTACAAATGCTATTAAATACAAATTGAAGAAAATAAGGCATTCATACAAACTACTAATAAATAATATTAAATACAAATCGAAGAAAATAATGCATTCATAAATTGTCTTAATTGGTAATTCAACTATCAATGGCAAGTCTTCTAAACACTTTCCAATATCAGTCACTCCATTATTTTCTTGATTTGATACTTGAATCTTCATTGTATTGCTTCTTGTAATTGCTCGTTCGGATACATGGAAGTGATCAGTTATTGGATTTATATCATCCCCCCTTCTTTAAAAGGATTTGTCCTCAAATCAAATTCTTCGTTCTTTCCGGACAAGAACTAAATATTGTTTTTTTTTCTCTACTAATATATTTTTTTTCTCACTTTTTTTTTTCTTTCTTGGTTTTCACTCATCCTTTGCCGTTCACTTTTCTCTTTTTTTTTCACTCTTATCTCTCTCTTTTACCTTAGTTTCTTCTCTCCACTATTGTTCAACATATTCTTTTCTTTTCTTCTCTAATTTCAATTCGTCACAATGTACTTCATATGGAGACAGCGGAAGTAAAGTAAATTTCTTCCCACACAAAGTAAAAGTATACTTGTTCATCAAACCATCAAATGTTATCTTTCTATCAGATTGCCAAGGTCGGCCGAACAAGATGTCCCCCGCATGCATTGGTACAACATCACAAAGAACTTTATCTTTATATCTTTCAAGAGTAAAAGAAATAAGAGTTTGGGAGTTCACCTTAATTTCTTCTTCGTTTGTCAACCATTGAAATTTGTATGGTTTTGGATGGGGATGAACAGAAAGTTGAAGTCTCTTTACAAGGAAGCTGCTTACCACATTTGTGCAATTTCCACTATCAATCACCAAGCTGCATGGGTTTTCTTTGATCAAACATCTTGTGTGGAACAAGTTTTCCCTTTGATCTTCAAATTTCTCTTCCTTGATTTGAACATTGAGTACCCTTCTTGTGATCAAAGATATGGACTTACTTTCTTCAACATACTCATCATCATATGCTGCGATTTCTTCCACAAGTTGTGAACCATGATCCTCACATTCATCATCTGAATCAAATATATCATTCCTTATCACCATAAATTTTTTTTATTAACACACTCTTTTCTCATGTGTCCAAACTCTTTGCACTTCCAACATTGAATAGAACTAGACTTCTCCTTTACCGTCTTTGAAGCTTCATTCTTTTACTATTGGAACTCTTAACCTCCACTCTCTTAGCAGCCACAAACTTTTCTTTTGGTGACATCGATTCATTTCTATTCACAAAACTATCCTTGTTCCAAGTTTTAGAATTTGAAAAGGTGTTAGTTCGTGATGTGTACCTTTTTTAATGCTCTTTTTCTTCCTTCAATTGATCTCCAATTTTGAGAGCATAATGATACATGTCTTCCAGATATGGTGGTGGATTTCTGTCAACAAGATGAGCAATTTCTCGATTCAAACCTCCAAGGAATCTAGACATGGTATCTTCTTTTCTACTCTAATGTTTGCTCTTTCCATCACAGTCTCCATCTCTTGATAATATTCCGCCACACTTTTTGTTCCTTGCCTCAAACCTTGCAATTTAGTTTTCAAATTTCTTTCATAATGTTTTGGAACATACCTTTTTTTCATGGCTTCTTTAAGTTCTTCCAAGTCTCTATTGGATCCTCATCTTTTCTTCTTCTCTCGGATTTGAGATGTTGGTACCAATCACCGGCATGATTGGTAAATTCGGCAATAGCAAGTCTCATCTTCTTATTTTTACTATAGGTGTTGCAATCAAACACATGCTCTATCTTTCTTTCCCATTGCAAGTATGCCTCAGAATCTGCCGTTCCACAAAAGGGTGGAATTTTGAGTTTAGCTCCCCCATCTCTATCTTCATGTACTCTTTCCATCCTTCTAGGTTGCATAATAGTTGCATGGTTTTTTCTTCTTCATCTTCTTGTAATGCTCGTTCTTGTCTTTCTTGTCGCGCCCTTCTTTCTTGTCTATCTTCCATCACCATTTCCATCATNTTCAAGAAAACACAAAGGTTTTGTTTGTATTCAACAATTTGTTTCCAAACATGAATATTACATGCCTTTAAATAGGCCCAAAAGANGTAATAGGGACATCTCCACACTTTCACAAAAATTTCACCAAGGGACACTCGTGTTTAACACTCAAAGGTAGGCTTTTGGTACTAGGTTNTCCTAACATAATAAAGTTCAACTACCAACTACAAATATTATTAAATACAAATTGANTAATTCAATGATCAACTCTAACAAGCTAAGACTAATATCTCAAGGATCAAGAGCTTGAAAATTTTGAACAAACTCAAATAAATGATAAGAACTGAATATATATATGTTTTTTTCTCATAACTGATTTTTTTTTTTTTACTACCGATTTTTTTTTCTACTGATTCTTCTTTTCTTTCCTTTTGTTTTTTCTCGATAATCTGAGAGAGACGAAAAAAAATTGATAGAAAAAAAAATTGATAGAAAAAAAAATTGATAGAAAAAAATTAAAATAAAGATATTTCACCTGAGCGACCAAAGAACGTCGACCAAATGCTCTGATACCAAATGATAAGCGCCTACAATGCTGGAATTTGCAAATTTAGAGGTCCTTCTAGAATCCTTGCAAACATTCACAGAGAAAGCCAACTTAACGGATTGATTCCAACCAAGAGTTGGTTAGAAGTGAATGACTCTTAGATCGAACTTGGAATCTATGATGGTCACTCTTAGATACCAAGACAATTCACTCCAGAATTAGCTTGATCAAAACTAATTCAATGAATCGGTTTAAACATCAAACCTAAAGCAAGGTTTGAAAAAGAATAACACCAAAAGG